>NW_028318822.1:300000-385000 GCF_062004578.1 Staurois parvus | reverse complement strand
CATTAATACCTCACCCCTGTGGACTCGGCGTGGCGTCCCATTACCTTGAGGCAAGCTATCTCAGAATGGGAGGGTAGAACGAGTTTATAAAAAAGCTTTGACGAAAGAGATTTGTCCCCGAAACGCATCAGTAACCAGACCGCACTGACAGTTGGACACCCTGCCCATTGCTGTGGCCATCTCCATTGTCATACAAAGTGTTATATACATGTTACGTTTGTGAGTATGTTTTTGTCTTTTATACATTTTGTATAAACTGGATAATGCACTAGGTGTTTGCGCCACCTGTTTGCTCTTTTCCAGTTGTTGATTTTCCCCATCTGGGGAGGGCTGCATCCCCAACACGTTATCCATAGGCCAATGGTCCCCTGGCCTTCCTTTGGCAATTGGTTCCTGGAGCGATGGAGAGTATACACTGCAGAACGAGTTTATATTCGACTTATTGGACTTGGTGCTTAATAATAACTTTTTTTCTGTTTCTGGGGTGAGTTACCAGCAGATGAGGGGAGCCTCAATTGGAGGCCCTTTGGCACCTGCGTACGCCTGCCTCCACCTAAGCTGGTGGGAGGAAGAAGCAGTATATTTGTTCATCTATGTACCTAAGCCCTGTGGGGCTGCAGTTGAGGTACATTGACGACGTTCTGATGCTCTAGAATGGCTCCGTCAGTGAACTGGAAAAGTTCACGACAGAACTTGGGGAAAAACAGTTGAGACATCAGAGTTACCTATAACTCCGATCCAAAAGAAATCCCTTTCTTAGCCCTCCTAATCTCGACTGAAAATAATGGACTAACGACAAAAACATACAGAGAAGAAACAGCGGCAAATACTTTGCCGCAAGCCACTAGTCAACCAAAATCTCTCATAAAAGGAATACCTATGGGCAGTGGTGTATTTAGGTTTTGTGCTGCCCTAGGCAACACGAAAATCGTCTGCCCCCCTCCCTCGCAGAGAGAGCCTGACACCAACCAACAACCCCCACCCCCCCACACTGGAGAGAGCCTTCCACTACCACCACCATCCATACAACAGAGGCACCCCCCTCCCAGCGAAAGAGAGAAAGACACTCACCTCCAGACATCACTGGAATAAGAGTCAGGCTCCGCATACACCGTCAAGCAGCCCTTAGCCTCACCACCTGGTCCCCATGCCACGTGTGTCCCTTCTTCTGTCCCTTCTTCCGGAGAACAGTGCTGCCCTCTGCAAAATGCCGCCCCAGGCAAATGCCTTATTTGCCTTGTGGTAAATATACCCCTGCCTATGGGTCAATTTTTGAGGATCTGACGAAACTGCTCAAGGAAAGAGGGCTATAGACATGAGGCAGGCAAGCTATACAAAAGATTGAGAGTCAGTAGATGGTAGGCAGTCAGTAGACGTTAGACAGAAAGTAGACAGTCAGTAAACGCTAGACAGTCCATAGACGGTAAACAGACAGTAGACAGTCCGTTGACGGTAGACATTCAGTAGACAGTCCGTAGATAGTAGACCGTCAGTAGACAGTCCATAGATTGTAGATATTCAGTAGACGGTAGACAGTCTGTAGACGGTAGACAGTCCGTAGACAGTAGAAAAGACAGTAGACGGTAGACAGTCCATAGACAGTCCCACCTGCACGAGGGCGAACAGAACTTTTAAGCGCAAATACTTCTGTGAATTATCAAAATAGTTCTGATCCTCTTAGGATTATAACAATGTGGTTTCCAATGGGAGGATGTACGCAAAATCTTGAAAAAAAAACCACTGGCATTGGTCCTTGGTCTCCACAAATAGTAGCCATCGTAGGCCCAAAGACATTATTGATGGGGAGATGATCTAGAAACTTAAGAGACATGCTGGTGCAGTATGAGTTCATGAGAACATTCCCCAGAAATTGACTCACTGACCTTCCACAGATGAAAGGGGTGTTACCCTGTGGAAGATGCCGAATCTGCAAATAGGTTGACCGTACTGATGTGTTCACTGATGCGGACCACCAGACTATCTATCAGATTCAACACTTTAGAAATAGTTATTATATTATATTACGAACAGATTGCTCAGCGCTTTACAAAATGAAGGCAGACATTACAGTTACAGTACAAATTGGTAAAAGAGGAATTAGAGGGCCCTGCTTGTCAGAGCTTACAATTGTGGTACGATGCAGGTCCTATATACAATGGAGTACCCATGTAAAAAACTGTACGTTGGTTGAACACATTAGCAGTGTCCGACAAAAGGTGGACAATAGCTCGATTGCCCAACATTTTATTGAAAAGTATGAAGGAAAATCTGATGAACTCTGTGTAAAGGGATTTATGTCCTAAAAGTTTCTAATTGTAGAGGAGATTTCAATACCATTCTTCTAAGAAAGGAGAAGAAATGGATTTTTAAATTGGGCATGCTGAGGGCAAAAGGGCTTAAAGTGTTACAAAACCCACAACAGTAAAAATCAGTCTGTATATGCAATAAAGCATGCTTGTTATGCTCACTGTAGAACCTGAGGGGTTAATCCTCTGCATTGTGTAAAAAGGCTGTTTGATCCTGACTTCTCTGATCTGCCCCTTCGTCCAGTGTCCCCCTCTTATCTCCTGATAAGAAATTGTGTGGAGACAATCTGCACATGCTCAGTTTGATGTGTTTTGCTAGAGAGGTTTTTCTGTTTCTTGGGAGAGTGCATGTGATCCGTACAGGCCAATCAGCTCTGTCCAGACAGAGGTCAAGGGTTCTGCATTCTCCTAGAGCAGAATGAAAACTCCCCCTATAAGCTTTAACCAGTGCGCAGCCTGACACTGATAGAAGTCACAAGAATGCTCTATAAAGCTGATGAGAAAAGGTATTTAGTTTATATTTACTAAAATAATTGCATTTCAATGTTGTGTGTACTGTGGGAGACCGGATATAGTGAATGCAGGGTCTTGGAAGAGCAGATATAGTGAATGCACGGTCCGGGGGGAGTAGATATAGTGAATGCAGGGTCCAGGGTTTAGTAACACTTTATTACAGAATTTAACCTGCAGGTCTTCCTGGATCCATGAGAGGATGGATCTCCTGAACCCTCATAACCCCTTCCCTCTCCCCCCTTTCCTCCTCTCCCTTCTTCCCCCTTTTTTCTCTGGCTCTTCTCAGCAAATACCTTGGGATGTCTACTTTCCAAAATAAGGGTATTTTGGTTTTTTTTGTACTGTCCTGGCATTTTAGTGCCTCAAGAAATGTGATTGGCAGTAAGAAAGTCAGAGCTGGCTAAAAGATGCCTAAATAAGAAAGGAGAAGAAATGGATTTTTAAATTGGGCACGCTGAGCCCGAAAGGGCTTAATACAGAATTTAACCTGCAGGTCTTCCTGGATCCATGAGAGGATTGAAATGTGGTTAACGATAATTTTCTGTGCACCCCTGGACCATCATAACCCCTTACCCCCCCCTTCTTCCCCCTTTTCCCCTCCCCTCCCTATTCCCCCCTTTTTCTCTCTGGATCTTCCCTCTGTCCCCTCTCCCCCCCTCTTTACACCCCTATGAAATGAAATGTCCATGCAGGAATGCAGGGGCTGAATGCTTACAGATCTACCGAGGACTGTGTCTAGCAATTGCACTGTGCTGATGCCATGCTTGCTACTTTGCGATAACCTCCTGCTGCATTTCTACTACCATTCCGCTTCTCCTCTCTGCCTGTGCTTGCCTGCTCACATTCTATGAAAGTGGAGGGCCTTCGAAACTATGACAGATAGTCAGGAAATCAAATGTGCAAGTTACGCCCTTTGAAAGCATGAAGGTGCTCATTGGATTTTAGGCTCACACGTGGTATCCCCATACTCAGGAGAAGAAGCAGAATGTGTTTTGAGGTGTAATGCCACATATACCCATGATGTGTGTTAAAAATATCCTTTTGATTTTTTTATGATGTTTAAAAAATTTTTTTTTTATTTTACAAAAAATTGTGGCAAAAAATAAGATCCTTCAAAGACTCAACATACCTCTCAGCGCATACCTTGGGGTATCTCCTTTCCAAAAAGGGTTTTTTTGGGTGGTGTTTATACTGTCCTGGCATTTTAGGGCTCCGAAAATGTGATAGGTACTCAGAAAATCCAATGCGTAATTAAAGCCCCTTGAAAGCCTAAAGGTGATCAATGGATATTGGGCACCTGTACATGGCTAGGCTGTCAAAAAGTCTCACACATATGATATCCCTATGCTCAGGAGTATAGCAGAATGTATTTTGGGGTGAAAGCCATGTATGTCCATATCTCAGTAAAGTGACAACTTTGTTTAAAAAAAAAAGTTTAATTTTCTAAAAACGTGGCAAAAAATAAGATCTTCTAAAGATTCAACATGCCTCTCAGAAAATACCTTGTGGTGTCTACTTTCCAAAAAGGGGTCATTTTGGTGGTGTCTTTACTGTTCTGGCATTTTAGGAGCTCTGTAAATATGACGGGTAGTCAGGAAACCCTGTGTTTATGTGTAATTATTGCCATTTGAAAGCCAGAAGGTGGTCATTGCATTTTGAGCCCCTGTGTAAGTCTAGGCTGCCAAAAAGTCTCACACATGTGGTATCCCCATACTTGGGAAAAGTATCAGAATGCGTTTTGGGGTATAATTCCATGTATGTGTGAGAAATACTGTATATCATTAAAGTGCCAACTTTATGTAAAGAAAATAAATTTTTGTTGGCATTTTCCAAAAACTTGTGGGAAAAAAAAGTCTTCCATGGACTCAACATGCCTCTCAGCGAATACCTACTTTCTAAAAAGGCATTTTAGCGCATCAAGAAATGTGAGAAGCAGTCAGAAAGTCAGAGCTGCTTAAAAGATGCCTAAATTCCAGTATATATATATATACGCACCATAGTTTGTAGATGCCATTACTTTCTTACAAACCAATTAACCCCTTCACGCCGGCGCCTCACTGCCCTTTAAGGATTCCAGAAGCCGGGGGGCGGGGTTTAGGGTCATGTGACCACCGTGACATGATTGGGAAAGGTCCCGATCGAAAGAGGAGATCGGGACCTTTCAGTGAGTACCGGACATGTGTGCTGGGAGCGCGCAGGGCGCGCGCTCTCGGCACATGTGTCCTTTTTTTAATAGAATGCAAATGTGCGGCCGCTCGGTGTCTAGGCCCAGATGAAGCAGAAAACTTAATGATTAACTTTATGCGTTAAAAGCGGGGGTTTAGTTAGCACACATTTGAAAATACATCTCCACTCCTTTGGTGGGAGTGGAGCTGACCCATCTATAGGGACATACAGTTCATACACACACAGCACAAGGCCGGGGTCACACTACCAGAGGGTTCTCGGGGCTGCAGTTCCTCTGAGCTCTACTAGGTGGTAATCTCACCTCCACCCATACAGGAAGTCTTTATGGAAGACAGGAAGTGATGTTGAGTGCAGACAGGAAGTGATGTCAGGTATAAATAGGAAGTTCTGGGTGAGTTATGAGGAAGTAGAGAGGAGACGTTGGTGGAAGTGGCAGCAGAGGAGGTAATAAGATGTTATTTCCTATTTACACCCAGTAACCCCCCATCATATCCGTCCTCTTCTTCCATAGTCATGTCTGTCCTCTTCCTCCATAGTCATGTCCGTCCTCTTCCTCCATGGTCATGTCCTTCCTCTTCCTCCATAGGCACTGTGACGTCTTTTATCTCCAGCAGATGATGATACACACATATATAGTGTGGGAACCCAGATTAACCCCTTCAGGGGCACAACATTCCCCCACTTCCGGGACCGGAACATTCTCCTCATTGTGGAGATGGGTCACCTTCTCACCTCATCAGTCTATACTAATGGTAGAATTGCCGCTTCATTCCCTTAAACCCGAACACATGGTATATACACGGGTTCTGAGGCTAATTTAATGCAGGCACTAAGGGAGTTTAATGACCACCTTCATCAGCCACAGAACCTGTGTCATTAATATGTGTTCGGATTTAAAGAGATGAGGTGGCAACCGTAAGTAACAGATTATACGACTTTTATCAGTGTCGGGGGATGGGGGGTTATTTCGGGGGATTGGAATATGAATGTCTTTATTTTATAAGATTCAAATAGGAAGAAAGAGAGAAAAATGTAATTTGTAGGAAATGTCCTGAAAACGTATTTCTCCATAATGATCCCAGTCTCAGATATTCATCCTGAAATGTGATCAGTAAAGTCTCCGGAGAACACGGAGATCACAGGGATAGGATGTGTCCTGGCAAAGCCCAAAGACAACGTTCATCTTTCAGTTTAGGAGAGGTGGGACGCACCCGGGAGAAATGATTCTGTGTACAGAAACCTCACAGAGCGCCCCCCACAGCTCCTCCTCCCAATGTCCCTCCATCCAGAGTCAGAGAATCCTATGACATCACACTGACCTCACAGCTCCTCCTCCCGATGTCCCTCCATCCAGAGCCAGAGAATCCACTGACATCACACTGACCTCACAGCTCCTCCTCCCAATGTCCCTCCATCCAGAGCTATAGAATCCTATGACATCACACCGACCTCACAGTTCATCCTCCCCCATTTCCTTCCATCCAGAGTCAGAGAATCCTATGACATCATACTGACCTCACAGCTCCTCCCCCCAATGTCCCTCCATCCAGAGTCAGAGAATCCTATGACATCACACTGACCTCACAGCTCCTCCTCCCAATGTCCCTCCATCCAGAGCCAGAGAATCCTATCACATCACAACGACCTCGAAGCTCCTCCTCCTTATGTTCCTCCATCCAGAGCATCCTATGACATCACACCGACCTCTCAGCTCCTCTCCCCGAAGTCCTTCCAACCAGAGCCAGAGAATCCTATGTCATTACTCCGGCCTCACAGCTCCTCCCCCCAATGTCCCTCTATCGAGAATCAGATAATCCTATGACATCACACTGACCTCACAGCTCCTCCTCCCAATGTCCCTCCATCTAGAGTCAGAGAATCCTATGACATCACACCGACCTCACAGCTCCTCCTGCCAATGTCCCTCCATCCAGAATAAGAGAATCCTATGACATCATACTGACCTCACAGCTCCTCCCCCAAATGTCCCTCCATCCAGAGACAGAGAATCCTATGACATCACTCCGACCTCACAGCGCCTCATCCCAATCTCCTCCAACCAGAGTCAGAATATCCTAAGACATCACACTGACCTCAAAGCTCCTCCCCCCAATATCCCTCCATCCAGAGCTAGAGAATCCTATCACATCACACCAACCTCACAGCTCTTTATCCCAATCTCCTCCAACCAGAGTCAGAATATCCTATGACATCACACTGACCTCACGGATGCTCACAATGTCCTCCAACCAGAGTCAAAAAATCCTATGACATCACTCTGACCTCACAGTTCCTCCCAATGTTCCTTCATCTGACTCTTCTCTTTTTTTCCCATGCTCCTATGATGTGGGCAGATTCTCAGTATTCTCCCTTGCAAAGCAGGACTGTGGGTCCTGTACGTAATGACGTCACAATGCCTGCAACAAGGCTTAAGCCTTTGGAGTGGGGGGGGGGGGGGGTCTGTGTGGGTATTTGATATCGGGGATGTTTAGTGGTAGAAACAGCTTTGTAGATGCCAGTCTGAACTGTGCTTTAGGGCTTGTTGGCCCGCATTTGTTGAACAAACTCAAAGTTCATCAGGAAAATAGATGCCCACACAGGGGATTCCACCATAAGAAAACAAAATGAAAAAAGTATGCCAAGCTACCTGGCTCTCTCTTCAGCAGTGCTGCTGCTTAGGCCTAAAACCTCGGCTCTTGGCAGGTCCTTTTGGCCATGCAACAGAGTACCTCTGTGTTTCTGTTTCCTTCTCTTAGCTCTCCTTGCAGCCATTTCAGTTGCAGCACCCTCATGTAGGGGTTTTGGTGATACCCCGGGCTCTCTCTTCTCTGAGACTCCTATGACTTACCTAGTCATCATGACTTTCCCCAGGACTTTGTCCAGACCCACTTACCCATCTCCAATTCTTCACTCCTATGGACAAGGAATTTCTCCTGCAGCCTGGAGTTTTGTCTCTTGAGTGGAGTCCGCCTGTCTCCTAATTGGAGTCCTGAACTATGCCCAAGTCCTTCATTATAAGGGCCGTGCACAACTGCACCCACAGCCTGCTGGTCTGCAAGACCTGGGCACTGGGTTGGAGATTTATTCCCTCCCAAAACAGTTTGATATCTCCAAACTCCAGAACCCAATCTGGAAGTATCAAAACAAACATTCTGCATGAAAGTTTGAGAAAACAGCTTTTGAAAGTATTAAAAACCAACTTTCTGCTTTTAGAATCAATGTTCTGGAGCTCAGCATTCTGCATACAGTATGTGCAGTCCGTGTGTCATGTCTACTTCCCTTTTCACGCCAGTGTTCCTCATCATAGTATATTATACCTCAGTCCTGAAGAGGGGTTTTAACAAAATGGAGACCTGAATGGTGATGTGAGGATTCTGGGAGGTCCCATGACATCACTCTTATCTCTATTAATAAACACAGACCTGACCGGAGAGGTGAGGGGGATTCTGGGAGGTCCCATGACATCACTCTTATCTCTATTAATAAATGCAGACCTGACCGGAGAGGTGAGGGGGATTCTGGGAGGTCCCATGACATCACTCTAATCTCTATTAATAAATACAGACCTGACCGGAGAGGTGAGGAGGATTCTGGGAGGTCACATGACATCACTCTTATCTCTGTTAATAAAACACAGACCTGACCGGAGAGGTGAGGAGGATTCTGGGAGGTTACATGACATCACTCTTATCTCTGTTAATAAAACACAGACCTGACCGGAGAAGTGAGGAGGATTCTGGGAGGTCACATGACATCACTCTTATCTCTATTAATAAAACACAGACCTGACCGGAGAGGTGAGGAGGATTCTGGGAGGTCACATGACATCACTCTTATCTCTATTAATAAAACACAGACCTGACAGGAGAGGTGAGGAGGATTCTGGGAGGTCACATGACATCACTCCTATATTAATAAAACACAGACCTGACCGGAGAGGTGAGGAGGATTCTGGGAGGTCACATGACATCACTCTTATCTCTATTAATAAAACAGAGACCTGACCGGAGAGGTGAGGAGGATTCTGGGAGGTCACGTGCCATCACCCTTATCTCTATTAATAAAACACAGACCTGACCGGAGAGGTGAGGAGGATTCTGGGAGGTCACATGACATCACTCTTATCTCTGTTTATAAAACACAGACGTGACCGGAGAGGTGAGGAGGATTCTGGGAGGTCACATGACATCACTCTTATCTCTGTTAATAAAACACAGACCTGACCGGAGAGGTGAGGAGGATTCTGGGAGGTCACATGACATCACTCTTATCTCTGTTAATAAAACACAGACCTGACCGGAGAGGTGAGGAGGATTCTGGGAGGTCACATGACATCACTCTTATCTCTGTTAATAAAACACAGACCTGACCGGAGAGGTGAGGAGGATTCTGGGAGGTCACATGACATCACTCCTATATTAATAAAACACAGACCTGACCGGAGAGGTGAGGAGGATTCTGGGAGGTCACATGACATCACTCTTATCTCTATTAATAAAACACAGACCTGACCGGAGAGGTGAGGAGGATTCTGGGAGGTCACGTGACATCACTCTTATCTCTATTTATAAAACACAGACGTGACCGGAGAGGTGAGGAGGATTCTGGGAGGTCACATGACATCACTTGTATCTCTATTAATAAAACACAGACCTGACCGGAGAGGTGAGGAGGATTCTGGGAATGTCATTTGATTTTACGATTTGTGTTCAGCTCAGGTAATCATATGACATCACATTGCCTCCACCTCTCTCATAGAATAGAGAAAGAAAAAGAAGATTCTAGAAGTCACCAGAGAGATCACTGAGCTGCTGACAGGAGAGGTGAGCGGTGCCGGGAATTCTGGGACATTCTCCAGTAACAGACAAGGGATGTGTCTGGATGGTGACTGTATCATTGTGTGTGTCAGGTTCCTATAAGGTGTCAGGGTGTCACTGTCTATTTCTCCATGGAGGAGTGGGAGTATTTAGAAGGACACAAGGATCTCTACAAGGACGTCATGATGGACAATCAGCCGCCCCTCACATCACCGGGTAAGAGGAGACTTTATTGTAAAGGAGAGAGCAGTACGGAGGATCCACCTAGATCCCCCATCATCTGATAAACACATAGAAACAATGGATTCAGTCAGTGTGTGTGTTTCCTACAGATGGATCCAGTCATGGGAACCCACCAGAGAGATGTCCCCGTCCTCTGTATTCCCGGGATTCCACACAGGAAGGTCACACCATCCCTCACCATCATCAGGTAGATGGATCCAGTCATGGGAACCCACCAGAGAGATGTCCCCGTCCTCTGTATTCCTGGGATTCCATACAGGAAGGTCACTTCATCCCTCACCATCATCAGGTAGATGGATCCAGTCATGGGTACCCACCAGAGAGATGTCCCCGTCCTCTGTATTCCCGGGATTCCACACAGGAAGGTCACACCATCCCTCACCATCATCAGGTAGATGAGGAACAATCACTGATAGTATCATTAGGATCTGTACATTATCTGCATTGTTACCATTGATGTCATTTTTATTATATATTCAGAGTGGAAACCTGAGAGATCCTAAAGTTGAGGTTAAAGAAGAGATAAAAGAGGAGGATGATGAGGATGGGGTGATGGAGGAGTCAGAGCTTCTAAAAGTACACAAAGATCTGTACCAGGACACCATGGTGGAGTCATCCAGCTACAGGAACCCACCAGAGAGATGTCCCCGTCCTCTGTATTCCCCAGATTCCACACAGGAAGGTCACACCATCCCTCACCATTACAAGGTTTGTGGGATGGAGCATCTACACGTGATGTCACAATATTAAAGCTTATATTTTACAAATTATGTTTTCTCTCACTTTCTTTATGTAGAGTGGAGATCCAATCGATATAGAATTTGAGGTGAAAGCAGAAGAAGAAGAGGAGTATGTGAGGGATGATCAGCAGTCTATGGAGGAGGATGGAATAACGGGGACATTTATAGAGGAGGACACTCCTACAGAGATCAGCACAGGTGGGTCATGAACACTAAATCCATTCCTCCACCCATACTGCTCACTGATTGGTCCAGAGTAGGGCGGGGACTGGGTGATATCAGCCTGTAATCCCCTGGTCACTTTCCTGAGCTGTGTTCCCCGTCCTGTATTCCTGGATTTCTCTCGGATAATCTTCCTTCTCTGTGCTGCAGACACAATCTATGCATCTAGACTGGATCTATGGAGATTCTGGGGTTCAGCTGGCAGCAAATGTTAATTTTCACAAGAATGGGGTTGGTGCCTTGCGTGTTCTTCTCCATGTCCAGGTCTAGCTAGATCTCTGACAGAACAATTCTCCCAGGGTTACTCTGTGGTCTGCTGGCTGTGCCGAGTGGAGGGATATGTCTGTATAGTCTCAGACCCAAGTCACTGAGTGCAGTCTCAGGAGATGGGAGGCAGCGGGGTGGGACCTCTGCAACTTGTCTCAGTCAAGTAAACATTTAGGCTACCACTGATTGTTGAATACCAATATTATGAGTCCTGACCCTTATACTATATACATTATATCAGGCATCACTAAATGGTGGACCACGGTCCGGATCCAGACACAGAAACATTCTTTTCAGGACCGTAGCCTCACCAAATAGTTGCATGAATATCCTCTCCCCGCTGTCAGCTCCCCCACCTGCTGCTATTGTCCTCAAGTAAGGGCACAACATTTGAGGTGCAGCAGGTCTGTCCCTTTCATAACATCGCAGCACTCCCCCCTCCCTACACTGTCCTACCAAATTCATACAAGACGGCAAGCATGGCAGGAGCGGGACTTTTCATATTAGGAAGTGAGTGATTGGTTGCGGGTGATTGGTTGATAGGTAGCATGGTGGTCCAAGCAATCATTTACCTGCCTTTAGCATGAAAAGTCCCGCCCTATGTCCAGACCTGCTGAGCTTGCCGTCTTGTGTGGATAAGGTAGGACAGTGGGGGGGGGGGAGTGCTGCAATGGTATGAAAGGCACAGGAATCTGTAATATGCAGGGAGGACTGTTATGGGGTGATCTGTGATGGGGGTAGGGGGTCTTTGATGGGGTGTCTGTGATTGGAGGGATGGTCTGTCATGAGGGGGGGTTTGTGATGTTGGGGTGAGGGTCTGTGATGGGGGTAGGGGGTCTTTGATGGGGTGTCTGTGATTGGAGGGATGGTCTATGATGGGGTAGGGTGTCTGTGATGGGGGTAGGGGGTCTGCGATGGGGTGTCTGTGATTGGTAGGATGGTCTGTGATGGGGAGGGTGTCTGTGATGGGGGGAGGGGGTCTTTGATGTGTTGTCTGTGATTGGAGGGATGGTCTGTGATGAGGGGGGGGGTGTGATGATTGGGGTAGGGGGTCTTTGATGGGTTGTCTGTGATTGGAGGGATGGTCTGTGATGGGGGGGAGGGTCTGTGATGGGGGTAGGGGGTCTTTGATGGGGTGTCTGTGATTGGAGGGATGGTCTATGATGGGGGGAGGATGTCTGTGATGGGGTGTCTGTGATTGGAGGGATGGTCTGTGATGATGGGGGGATGGTCTGTGATGGGGAGGGTGTCTGTAATTGGGGTAGGGGGTCTTTGATGGGTTGTCTCTGATTGAAGGGAGGGTTTGTGATGATGGGGGTAGGGGGTCTTTGATGGGTTGTGATTGGAGGGATGGTCTGTGATGAGAGGAGGTTTGTGATGATGGGGGGAGGGTCTGTGATGGGGGTAGGGGGTTTTTGATGGGGTGTCTGTGATTGTAGGGATGGTCTATGATGGGGGAGGATGTCTGTGATGGGGTGTCTGTGATTGGAGGGATGGTCTGTGATGATGGGGGGATGGTCTGTGATGGGGAGGGTGTCTTTGATGGGTTGTCTCTGATTGGAGGGAGGGTTTGTGATGATGGGGGTAGGGGGTCTTTGATGGGTTGTGATTGGAGGGATGGTCTGTGATGAGGGGAGGTTTGTGATGATGGGGGGAGGGGTCTGTGATGGGGGGAGGGGTCTGTGATGGGGGTAGGGGGTCTTTGATGGGGTGTCTGTGATTGTAGGGATGGTCTATGATGGGGGGAGGATGTCTGTGATGGGGTGTCTGTGATTGGAGGGATGGTCTGTGATGATGGGGGGAGGGTGTCTGTGATGGGGTGCTGTGATTGGAGGGATGGTCTGTGATGATGGGGGGAGGGTGTCTGTGATGGGGGGAGAGTGTCTGTGATTGGGGTAGGGGGTCTTTGATGGGGTGTCTGTGATTGGAGGGATGGTCTGTGATGAGGAAGGGTCTGCGATTGGGGGGTCTATGATGGGGGTAGGGGGTCTGTGATTGGGCGATCTGTGATGGGTTGGTGTGTGATGTAAAAGTGGGGGAATGGGGGTGGGGGGAGGAACTGTGATATGAAAGTTCTGAGTCATAGCACCAACATGACACTCGGACCTCCGCTAGTAGAAAATTCTTCCTGACCGGACCCCTGTGAATGTTAATTCAGTACCCCTGCTTTATATCATGTAGTCCAGACCCTGCAATTTACTATTGCGTTGTGGATGACATAATCCTATAGTCCCAATTCTTGTATCCTGTACAATGTGCTGTATATTACATCATCCTTCTGCTCGTTATCATCTACCCACTACTATTAATAATAATATGGATTCTCTTTTTTTCTACATCTGTTTCCTACAAGCTGGACATTTTATATCGGATGATGTGATTGGAGCACAGACTTTTACATGGTGATAATAATGTGATAACATCCTCCAACTTTGGACCCTTAAACAGAAAGTGATAATGAGGGAGGAGTCAATACCCCAATGATGGTGGTCTTCAGGATCAGTCCAGTCTTCATCTTGGTTTTTCTCCCCCCATCCTCACTCTCTGACCTCTGGTGGGGCTCAGCCCTGCTGTTCTTCATGACTAAATCATGGACTATTATTATACAGTATTTATATAGCGTCAACGGTTTGCTCAGCGCTGTACATTATAATGGGAGACAGTACATGAGACAGTACAGTAACAATACAATTTGATACATGAGGGGTTTGAGGGCCCTGCTTCTTGGAGCTTACAATCTAGGAGGGAGGGGATAGTGGTACAGGAGGAGATAGCTGTGGGGGATAGAGTGGTAGGAAGAGTGGAGGAGATCGGCAATTAGCTGAGGGCAGGGTAGGCTTCCCTGAAGAGATGGGTCTTCAGGGTGTGTCTAAAGGAGAGGAGGGTAGGTGATAGTCTGATGGATTGGGGGAGGGAGTTCCAGAGGATGGGGGAGGACCTGGAGATGGGCATGGGAGGAGGAGACCAGGAAACAAGAGAGTAGGAGGTCTTGTGAGGAGCGGAGGGTACATTTAGGGTGGTATTGGGATATTAGGTCGGTGATGTAGTTTGGGGCAGAATTATGAACAGCTTTGTATGTCAGTGTTAGCATTTTGAATTTGATCCATTGGGCAATCGGAAGCCAGTGGAGGGATTGGCAGAGGGGGGTGGCGGATACGGAGCGGTTAGTAAGGTGGATGAGTCTGGCCGCAGTATTCAGGATAGACTGAAGCGGGGATAGCCTGTGGTGAGGTAGGCCGATGAGGAGGGAGTTACAGTAGTCGAGTCGTGATATGATAAGGGAGTGGATGAGTTGCTTAGTAGTGTCTGGGGTTAGGAACGGGCGTATTTTGGAGATGTTGCGGAGGTGGAGTCTACATGAGTTTGTCAGTGATTGGACTTGGGGCTGGAAGGATAGGTTGGACTCTAGGATGACACCAAGTACTGCGGGGTAGGACTGATGGTGGCATTGCTGGACGTGATGGAGAAATCAGGAGGGGGGGCACGGGCTGGGGGGAAGACTAGGAGCTCTGTTTTGGAATGGTTTAGTTTGAGGAAGTAGAGTGACATCCAGTCTGATATGTCGTTCAGTAGGCAAGTGATTCGGGCAGAGACTGAGGGGGTGAGGTGAGGGGTCGAGAGATAGATTTGCGTGTCGTCGGCATAGAGCTGGTAGTTGAAGCCATGAGAGTGTATCAGTTGGCCAAGGGAGGAGGTGTAGATGGAGAAGAGAAGGGGCCCGAGGACAGAGCCTTGAGGGACCCCAACAGAGAGGGGGAGTGAGGGGGAGGTTGTAGCATTCTAGGTGACGCTGAAGGAGCGCTGTGATAGATAGGAAGAGAGCCGGGAGAGAGCAGAGTCTCTGATGCTGAGGGAGTGTAGTTTGTTGAGGAGGAGGGGGTGGTCAACCATGTCAAAAGCCACGGAGAGGTCAAGCAGTAGGAGCACTGAATAATGGCCATTGGCTTTGGCAGTTAGCAGGTTGTTGGAGAGTTTGAGTAAGGCAGTTTCGGTGGAGTGTAGGGGGTGGAAGCCGGACTGTAGGGGATCGAGGAGGTTGTTGTCGGTGAGGTGGGAACTCAGGCGGTTATAGACTAAGCGCTCAAAGAGTTTGGATGTAAATGGCAGCAGGGAGATGGGTCTAAGGTTGTTTGGGTCGGTGGGGTCCAGGGAGGGTTTTTTAAGTATGGGAGTGATGTGCGTGTGCTTCAGGGGGGAGGGGAATGTGCCAGTAGAGAGGGAAAGATTAAAGATGTGAGTGAGGAAGCGTAGGATGGAAGAAGAGGGTGTCCGTAGGAGTTGTGTTGGGACAGGGTCAAGGGGGCAGGAGGTGAGGCGGGCTTCTGAGAAGACCTTAGTGACCTCTTCAGTGGTAGCAGGGTTGAAGGAGTGGAGTGTTGAGGGGGTTTTCGTGTGAGGGATGGACGTCTGAGCAGTGGAGATGTCCCTATGAATTGCATTGATCTTGTGTTTGAAGTGATTGGCAATCTCGTGGGCGGTGAGTGAGGTACTGTGTGGAGGTGGGGGCGGAGAGAGCAGGGAGTTAAAAGTAGAGAAGAGCCGGCGAGGAGTGAAGGAGAGGGTATTGATGAGGGTTACAAAGTAGGGTTGCTTGGCAGCGTGGAGGGAGGAGGTGTAGGTGTGGAAGGCAGATTTATATCGGGTGAACGCTAGTTGGGATCTGGTTTTGCACCATAGTTGCTCCAGCGCACGACTGCGTTGTTTGAGATTTTTGGTATGGTCAGTCTGCCAAGGCTGAAGCGGTCGGGGTCTAATGCTTCGAGTGGTTAGAGGCGCTAGCGAGTGTAGAGCGGCTGACAGTGAGTTGTTATAAAAAGTAGTGGCCCGGTCAGGGCAGGACAGGGGAAGGATACTGTGGAAGTGCAGTACTTCTTGTGTTGGGAAGATGGCGATGAGTGATAGAGGGGGTGGGGACCCTCGTCCTATAATCCCCTCATCACTGTCCCTCCTATAAAAGACAATTCTGGTTGTTTCCTCACTCTCTGACTAAGGTCCATGAATAAAGAAATGACCTGGTAGGAGATCAGAGGAGCCATTTCCTAGTTCCCTTGAGGGTGGAATTGTAAGTTCCTCAGAGACCAAGCTGCCTGATGTGGGCGGAGTCCTGGTTTGGGGGAACCAATCAGCTCCTGTCTAGTAATCCTCTTTGTCTTTGTATTTTAGTCCATGGCCGGGAGATGAGAAAAACCTCCGAGGATTGTCTCACTTTGTCTCCAGACTGGAAAGTAGAAGATGAGGACATCACACAGTATAGTCCAGGAGAAAACCCGGCTCCCTCCGATGTCCATCCGGCACCACCCAGTATAGATGGACCATCGGATTCCTCGTATCCTGAGGACCCTCAGACTGTGCGGGACCGGGCCGTCTTTCCAAAGCACAAGAGTTTTTCCTGTCCTGAGTGCGGGAAGGGATTCCGATTTAAATCTGGTCTTAATGAGCATATAAGATCTCACACGGGGGAAAAGCCACATTCCTGTCCTGAGTGCGGGAAATGTTTTTCAAAGAAGTTTAATCTTTCCATACATCAGAGATCTCACACGGGGGAAAAACCATATCCCTGTCCTGAGTGTGGGAAATGTTTTTCAGAGAAGTCCCATCTTTACAGACATCAGAGATCTCACACGGGGGAGAAGCCGTATTCCTGCCCTGAGTGCGAGAAATGTTTCATACAAAAATCAGAACTTGTCATACATCAGCGATCTCACACGGGGGAGAAGCCACATTCCTGTCCTGAGTGTGGGAAATGTTTCACAAAGAAATGTCACCTTTCACTACATCAGAGATCTCACACGGGGGAGACGCCGTATTATTGTCCTGAGTGCGGGAAATGTTTTGTACAGAAATCAAACCTTGTCACACATCAAAGGTCTCACACGGGGGAGAAGCCATTTTCCTGTACTGAGTGCGAGAAATGTTTTTCAGAGAAGTCCTCTCTTTACGCACATCAGAGATTGCACACAGGAGAGAAGCCATATTCCTGTCCTGAGTGTGGGAAATGTTTTGTAAAAAATTCAAAACTTGTCAGACATCAGAAGTCTCATGCAAGGGAAAAAACATATTTTTGTTCTGAGTGCGGGAAATCTTTTTCACAGAAGTCCAATTTCATCATACATCAAATGTCTCACATGGGCAAGAAGCCATGCTCCTGTACTGAGTGCGGGAAATACTTTGTAAACAAATCAGAACTTGTCGCACATCAGAGGTCCCACACGGGGGAGAAGCCGTATTCCTGTCCTGAGTGCGGGAAATGTTTTTCTCAGAAGTCCCATCTTTCCAGACATCAGAAATTACACACGGGGGAGAAACCAGCTGCCTGTTCTGAGTGAGAGAATTGTAACTCACCATAGACATGGATGAAGTGTCGGACCGTGTTGGACATTGATGGCAGGAGAAAAATAAAAATGTCATTACCTTTCATTTGTTAAATAGGTTTTTTGTGATGAAAGCTTTCGCAAAAACTTAGAGGTCTACAAAATGCAGGGCTGCACATAATCACGTATATACAGGTATACAGTGGGGATCGAAAGTTTGGGCACCCCAGCTAAAAATTTGTATTAATGTGCATAAAGAAGCCAAGGAAAGATGGAAAAATCTCCAAAAGGCATCAAATTACAGATTAGACATTCATATAATATGTCAACAAAAGTTAGATTTTATTTCCATCATTTACACTTTCAAAATAACAGAAAACAAAAAAATGGTGTCTGCAAAAGTTTGGGCACCCTGCAGAGTTAATATCTTGTACTGCCCCCTTTGGCAAGTATCACAGCTTGTAAACGCTTTTTGTAGCCAGCCAAGAGTCTTTCAATTCTTGTTTGAGGTATCTTTGCCCATTCTTCCTTACAAAAGTCTTCCAGTTCTTTGAGATTTCTGGGCTGTCTGTCACGCACTGCTCTTTTAAGGTCTATCCATAGATTTTCAATTATGTTGAGGTCAGGAGATTGTGAAGGCCATGGCAAAACCTTCAGTTTACGCCTCTTGATGTAATCCCCCGTGGATTTCGAGGTGTGTTTAGGATCATTATCCATTTGTAGAAGCCATCCTCTCTTTAACTTCAGCTTTTTCACAGATGGTATCAAGTTACCATCCAAAATTTGCTGAAATTTTATTGAATCCATTTTTCCTTCTACTCGTGAGATGTTCCCTGTGCCACTGGCTGCAACACAACCCCAAAGCATGATTGATCCAACCCCATGCTTATCAGTTGGACAGAGGTTCTTTTCATTAAATTCTGTGCCCCTTCTTCTCCAAACGTACCTTTGCTCATTCCGGCCAAAAAGTTAAATTTTAACCTCATCGGTCCACAGAACTTGTTTCCAAAATGCATCAGGCTTGTCTATATGTTCATTTGCAAAGTTCAAACGATGATTTTTGTGGTGAGGACGTAGAAGAGGTTTTCTTCTGATGACTCTTCTATGAAGACCATATTTGTACAAGTATCTCTTTATAGTGGAATAGTGTACCACAACTCCAGTGTCTGCCAGATCTTTCTGGAGGGATCGTGCAGTCAAACGTGGGTTTTGAATTGTTTTCCTCACAATCCTGCGAGCTGTTCTGTCTGATATTTTTCTTGGTCTTCCAGATCTTGCTTTAACTTCCACTGTTCCTGATGACTGCCATTTCTTAATTACATTCCGAACAGAGGATATTGACATCTGAAAACGCTTTGCTATCTTCTTATAGCCTTCTCCAGCTTTGTGAGCGTCAACTATTTTCAGTTTTCTAGACAACTGCTTAGAAGAACCCATGGTGCTGATTGTTGGGGCAAGGTCAGATGAGTCTGGGCATTTAAAACCTTTGAGATTGACATCACCTGGTCTTCCCAGATGATGATTGAGAACAATCCATGACACTGGCAGGTCTCAGCTTGGCAAAGGGGGCAGTACAAGATATTAACTCTGCAGGGTGCCCAAACTTTTGCAGACGCCATTTTTTTGTTTTCTGTTATTTTGAAAGTGTAAATGATGGAAATAAAATCTAACTTTTGTTGACATATTATAAGAATGTCTAATCTGTAATTTGATGCCTTTTGGAGATTTTTCCATCTTTCCTTGGCTTCTTTATGCACATTAATACAAATTTTTAGCTGGGGTGCCCAAACTTTCAATTCCCACTGTATATACTCTCACCTCCTTTTATCACCCAAATTGCATAGGTCAAATACCGCCTTTCCCTTTTAACCCGGGTAGGTATCCTGTGTAGACACAGCATCCAAATTCACAGGGCGTCTGGTGTCGATGAAAAGCCTCTCTGACTATAATCTAAATGTGGGAGGTGTAGACTTCAATAACCAAATGATGAAGCCGTATTTGGCCTCTGGCAGAGCTAGACACTGGAACAAAAAAGTGTCTATATTTATTTCAATTGGCTCTATACAATGCTTTTGTTATTTACAAAGCTCCTGGGAGAACTGGTTCCTTCCTAACATTCCAGGAAGTGATCATCTCAGCCCTTTTGTATCCAGAAAGCACTGTAGCCAAAAACCCAAATCCAGGTGCATGAGAGGCATTTGCCAGATATCCTCCAAACTACCCCAACACAAAGGTCACCCCAAAAAGATGTGTCTGCAGTCAACGTGGAATAAGGCGTGACACCTTTTTTTTTTGTCCCTCCTGTCCTCTGCATTAAAGACAGGTTCTGTCGCTACAGCTCCATAGCGAACTATTCGCCTCGTGCAGGGGTGGGCAACTGTGGCGGAGGTGTAGAACTACAAGTCCCATGAGGCATTGCAAAACTGACAGTTACAAGCATGACTCCCAAAGGCAGAGGCATGATGGGACTTGTAGTTCACCAACAACTGGAGGGCTAGAGTTGCCCACCCCTGGTCTAGGGTATAGCATGGCACAGTACAGGGGTAGACACAATTCTGCACATGAAGGGTCTCTAAAAATGTTAGGTAGTCAGGAAACTCTCACATTTTGAGAGACCCTAAAATCAAAGGCTGGAAAGGTTATTGTTCTGAAAAGCTAAGTTACAAAAAAAGTAATTAAATTTAAAAAAAAAGGTTACTTTATTGATGTAATGTATTGTTACTGTGTGTTAACAGTACAATCATTCTGTATATGCAGTAAAGCGTGCTTGTTATACTCACTGTGGAACCTAAGGGGTTAATCCACATTTTCTAAAAAGGCTGTTTGATCCTGTCTTCTCTGATCCTCCCCTTCTTCCACAGTCCCCAGTCCATCTGCTGATAGCACATGCTCAGTTTAGTGTGTATTGCTAGGATATTTCTTCTTTTTCTTGGGAAGGTGCATGTAATCAGCACAGGGCCAATGAGCACTGTCCAGAAAGAGGGTTGGGGGTTATGCTGCCTCACAGGACAGTCAGAGCAGAATGAAAACTCCTTCTACAAGCTCTGTACTGTCAGCAGATGGATTGGGAAAGAAAAAGAAGGGGAGGATCAGAGAAGAGAGGATTAAACTGCCTTTTTATACAATGTGGAGGATTAACCTCTTAGGTCCCACAGCGAGTATAACAAGCATGCTTTACTGCATATACAGACTGATTGCACTGTTGTGGGTTTATTAACACTTTCAGAACACAACATTCATTAGAGAGAAAAGTCTCTCCTGTCCCGTTCTCTCCTTGACATTTCACAGAGTGAATCCGTATTGTTCTTTCAGTGTCATCCTCCCGTGTTCTGTCCATTTCCACACCGACATCAACATCTCCTCCACCATCCCGGTATATTGGTTGTCTCACCATGTTTTCAATGATGGAGATCCAGTGGTCAGTGTATGGTGACCAATGGGAGACGAATCCCCTTATATCAGTGTTCAGTAGGAGAAGGACATTTTGTCATCAGTGGGAAGATTGCCCCCCTTACAGATCGATTCCAGTTGTTACTGAGAGATAGAAATTGTTCATTTGTCACGGTCCTGTCTACGGCAGAGGTTCTGGAAGATCTGGCATTTCTGCTAGTACTCTGCATGGCCGCAGAAGGACACATCAGCCTCGGTCTGGTGCTAGACGGCCTTTATAAGGAGGCTCATCACTTCCTCAAGTTGCTGGATGATCTCTAGCTCCCTGTTCCTGTGACTTGGCCCGTGATTTCCTGTTACCGACTCGGCTTGCTCCTGGACCTGTCTACTCTGCCTTACCCCTGATCTGACCTCAGCCTGGCTTATGGATACTCTCTCTCGCTCCTCTGTGTATGACCTCGGCTATCCCATCTGACTATGTCTGCTCTTATTCCCACCTGGTACCTGACCTTGGCTTGAACTGACTACCCAGTAAACATCTAAATCCCGGAAGGCTTGCATACCATGCACAGGCGCCTCCTGTCTGCAGACCTATCTCTGTGCACCAGCTGTGCTTCTGAGTGGACCACCAACCAGCACTCCTACAGGTGACCTGTGCAACTTTGGGCCTGACTCCCGCTGTCCCACTCTCAGGGGAGTCCGGAACTTAGCCGCAAAGGAAGCCCTCTCTCCATTGGCCTCCATCACCACAGGGATTTTGCCTGGGGAAATCCGTTCAGCTCCAGAAGGTGTTGATAAGGAGCTACCCTCTTTCCTGGCTGGTGTGTTTGGCAAAGAAGAACTTGACGGGATATGTGGCTGCATTTTGTCATCCTCATTGTATCCCGATATGACAGCAGAGTTCTCTCTGCTTTGAGTATATGGTCCAGTAGGACTCGGAGCATTGAGCACCTCAGGAGGATCACATGCAGGATGCTCATAGGCTTGTGTGGTGAATCGTTCTGCCTTTCGCAGGTCCACTTGATTGCGACGGTAAAGACTGCCTTCTACATCCACAAGATATGATCGAGGAGCAACTCTCTGCACACAGGAACCTATTCTCCAGCGACCGGTCCTGTCACCTGGAAGCGGCTTCATACGGATTGGCTCTCCAATCCTTAGTTCAGGTAAGTCTTTAGCAGACACATCGTATGACAGCTTGGCAATCTGTTTCCTCTGCTGCAGTTTCGCCGGGACACCTGTAACCACACAAGGATCAAGTAATATGTTTGCCACAGGCAATGAAGTCTTCAGTCTCCTAGACATCAAGCGCTGTGCAGGACTACTGTCCATGCCTTCAGATGGGGTGTTCCTCCAATGTAGAATGGCCTTCCACGGATCAGTACCATCAAACTTGGCCTTCTTACAAAGATTCTTCACTATCTTGACAGCCGATTCCACTTTGCCATTTGCTTGCGGGTGCCTCGGGGATGAGGTAACATGCTCGAATCCCCAATCTTTAGAGAACCGTCTGAATTGCTCACATGCAAATTGAGGTCCATTATCCGAGATTACTCTATCCGGCTGGCCATAACGTGCAAACTGTGCTTTACAACGCTTGATGGTAGTATCAGCAGACAGGTCAGGAAGTAGCTCAATCTCCCAAAAGTCAGAATAGTGATCAACAATTAGTAGAAAATCCTGGCCAGCATAATTCAGCAAGTCCATGCTTACAATTTGCCAAGGCCGGGTGGGCAGCACATGCGACATCATAGGTTCTTTCTGTTGTGCCTGCGCATATTCATTGCATGCCGAGCAACAGCTAACAAAGTCTCTAATCTCATTCTGCATGTTGGGCCAGTATAGGGTATCACGTGCTTGCCTATAGCATGCTTCTCCGCCAATGTGACTGGCATGAATACGAGTCAGCATCTCTGATCTTAAAGATTTAGGAATGATGACCCTTGGCCCCTTGTACAGTATACCATCCTGAATGGCGATTTCATCTCTGAAAGTCCAATATTCTCTCACAAGTAATGGCACTTCCAACTTGGAATCAGGCCAACCATTCAGAACAACATATTTAAGAGCCTGCAAACTCTCATCAGTTTCAGTGTGCTGTTTTATCTGAAGCAATCGTTGGTCCGTGACGTTTAAATAGTCTGAATGATTAATCTGTGACAGGACATCCAGGTCCCATTGAACATTGCAAACTGTGTGTTGTGCATACTCAGGTGTACCACCTGCTGCTATAGCTCTGCTAAGAGTGTCACTAATGTACATTTCAGGACCAGGTTTATAGACAACATTTAGGCAATAGTTTTGTAATGTGAGCAACATGCTCTGTAGACATTTGGGTGCACACAAAAGTGGTTTCTTGAAAATAGAAATCAGAGGTTTATGGTGAGTTTCTGCCGTGATCTCGTCGCGCCCATAGAGGTAGTGATGAAAGCGCTGGCAGGCAAACACTATACTCAGACACGCCTTTTCTATTTGTGCGTAGTTTTGTTCCCTAAGAGTCAGTGCCCTTGAAGCAAAAGCGATAGGCTGGCCAGCTTGCAATAGGCAACACCCAAGTCCAGTTTTGCTTGCATCACTTTGAATAGTTACAGGTTTTGTAACGTCATAGTACTTCAGGACAGGTGTGTCCGTGACCAAGCGTTTGATGTCCTGCACTGCATTATCATGCTTAGGAAGCCAATGCCAAACAGCGTCCTTGTCCAGAAGCCTTCTCAATGGCTCGCAGACCTCTGAGAGGTGTGGTAGGAATTTTGCTAGGTAGGTAACAAATCCAATGAAGCGTTGCAGGGATTTCACATTTGCTGGCTGCGGCATATCCTGTATGGCTCTGATTTTTTCTGGGTCAGCCTTCAAACCCTCCCAGGTTAGAATGTGTCCATGAAAGCGGACCTCTTTGACCTTGAATTGCAGATTTTTCATGCCAAGTCTCAATTTTACCTGCCTACAACGATTCATCAGTTCCAGCAGTTTGCCATCATGATCTTGCTCTGCTTCCTCATCTGTGTCCCCACAGCCAACCACAAGGATGTCATCAGCTATTGGTTCAATACCACCGAGTCCAGCCAATAGTTCATGTTGTTTATGTTGATACACCTCTGGTGCAACTGATACTCCAAAAGGCAGTTTGAGCCATCTTTTCCTGCCCCACGGAGTCCAGAAGGTTGTCATGTAACTACTTGCATCATCCAACTTACACTGTAAAAATGCATCAACAAGTGTGAACAGACGTGCCTTAGGCAGCTTGTACAAAACATCCTCGAGAGTTGGCATGATGTAGTGAGATCGTCTCAGTGCCATATTTAAGAATTTGGGATCTATGCATACTCGTAGCTTATTTGGCTTCCTTACAATCACCGTATTACTTATCGAGTCAGTTGGGTCAGTCACTGGTGCCAAGTGTCCATTGGCCTCATACTGGTCAAGCTGTGCCTTAACTGCTTGTTTTAATGCCACCGGCACATTGCGTGGTGCACATTGGACTGGAGGGACACTCGCATCAAGGTCGAAATGAACTTCCCCTGGTACAGATTCCACTGGCCCAGTAAACACATCACTAAATTCCTTTAGCAGCAGTTGTTTTGTCAAGGGCCCCTTGGATAGATTGTCCATCACATTAAGCTCTGCAGGGACGGAGAAACGTATCAGCCCTAGACGCTCACAGGTTGAGCCAGACAACAGTGGCTTTTGGCAGGCTTCCACAATTTCAAACTCCAGCTTGTGTGTTAGTCCACGTATGGCACATTCTGTCTTGAAGAGCCCTAGAGATTTCATAATCGCACCTGAGTATAACTTTAACCTGGTGTCACTTGGCAGGAGACGTGCTTCTGGTGCTAACACCATTTTGTCTCTTAAGCACATTACATCACACGTTGCTCCTGAATCGAGCTGGCAGGATTGGGGCTTATTATTTAAATGTAAAGTGACGAACCATTTCTTTCCTCTGGATTGCACAGTGCCGATCAATTCACTGCTGTATATAACTTCCGTGGTGTGTGTCTCTTCCTCATATGTGGATGTGTTCTCCACGTTGTGTAATTTGCCTATTGATGGCCGTCGTTTACTTGACAAACAAACGTTAGCAAAATGGTTTGTTCTTCCACAAGACTTACAAGACTTCCCATAAGCTGGACACTGCTCTTTAATTCTTTGATGCACAGTCCCACAGTATTTGCAAGCTGTAGGGTTGGCAGTATTTGTGCTCATCAGGCGGCGTTGCTGCAGTTTGTTTATGTTGCGATGCTGCATTTAGAATGGCTGTAACATTGTGTTGCTGATCTGCTGTGAGGGTCAGATTGTGTTTATACACATGCCTGCATTCACTGCCCATGACTCTTCTCAGGGTTGCTGCCTGCACTACTGCAGATTTCTCATTCAAGCCTGTAGCCAGAGAATAATCTTCAAATTCAGCTCTGAAACATTCCCAATTGCTGCTCCAATTCCCACTCATTGTCATCCCCTCTGGGGGAAGTATGCAGTTCATGGCAGCCATAATGTCAGTAAGCCTCTGAGCTATCAAATATCAGAAAGTCCACAGTCTCAGGCTGTAGTTCACAAACCTGTGTTTCCCAAAGCTGCTGTGCTCCAAACAAGAGACTCAGTCCTGATTCAAGTCACTTCTGACACCATGTTTCATGTACAGGAATGCAGACAACACAAGATGCTGGTGTGAGGAATCATGTTGTACACAGAACTACATCCAGGTCAGCATAGAACAGGAAACAGGAAGTATAAGGCAATGCAATATTACCATATGCAAGTAGGGTCACAGGATTTGCATAATAACTCTATAACACCTGCCTGGAGTTTGCATGTTCTCCATGTGCCTCTGTGGGTTTCTTCTGGGTACTCTGGTTTCCTCCCACACTCCAAAGACATGCTGGTAGGGTAATTGGCTTCTGTCTAAACTGGCCCTAGTATGTGTATGTATGAATGTGAGTTAGGGACCTTAGATTGTACACCCCTTGAGGGTTAGGGACTGATGTGAATGTACAATATATATGTAAAGTGCTGCATAAATTGATGGCGCTATATAAGGACCTGAAATAAGTTTAAAAAATATATACAGTCCATACACACACAGCACAAGGCCAGGGTCACACTGCCAGAGATTTCCCAGGGCTGCAGTTCCTCTGAGCTCCACAAGGTGGTGATCTCACTTCCACCCATAGGAGGAAGTCTCTAAAGAAGACAGGAAGTGATGTCAGGTACAGACAGGAAGTGATGTCAGGCATAAATAGGAAGTTCCGGGTGAGAGGTGATTGGGGAGGAAGTAGAAAGGAGACATTGGTGGAAGTGGCAGCAGAGGAGGTAATGAGATGTTATTTCCTATTTACACCCAGTAACCCCCCTGTCACGTCCGTCCTCTTCCTCCATAGTCACGTCCGTCCTCTTCCTCCATAGTCACGTCCGTCCTCTTCCTCCATAGTCATGTTCGTCATCCATAGTCACGTCCGTCCTCTTCCTCCATAGTCACGTCCGTCCTCTTCCTCCATAGTCACGTCCGTCCTCTCCCTCCATGGTCCTGTCCGTCCTCTTCCCCCATGGTCCTGTCCGTCCTCTTCCTCCATGGTCACGTCCGTCCTCTTCCTCCATGGTCACGTCAGTCCTCTTCCTCCATGGTCACGTCCGTCCTCTTCCCCCATGGTCCTGTCTGTCCTCTTCCCCCATGGTCCTGTCCGTCCTCTTCCTCCATGGTCACTGTGACGTCTTTTATCTCCAGCAGATGATGATACACACATACAGTCATGGCCGAAATTGTTGGCACCCTTGATATTTCTCCAGGAAATCATGTATTTCTCACGAAACGTATTGCATTAACACATGTTTTGCTATACACATGTTTATTCCCTTTGTGTGTATTGGGACAAAACAAAAAAAGCGAGGAAAGAAAGCAAATTCGACATAATGTCACACAAACCTCCAAAAATGGGCTGGACAAAAGTATTGGCACCCTTTCACAACTGCGGATAAATAAGAATGTTACAAGCATGTGATGCTCCTGTAAACTCACCTGGGGCAAGTAACAGGTGTGGGCAATATAGAAATCACACCTGAAAGCAGATAAAAAGGAGAGACGTTCACTTAACCTTTGCATTGTGTGTCTGTCTGTGCCACACTAAGCATGGACAACAGAAAGAGGAGACGAGAACTGTCTGAGGACCTGAGAACCAAAATTGTGGCAAAATATCAACAATCTCAAGGTTACAAGTCCATCTCCAGAGAACTAGATTTGCCTTTGTCCACAGTGCGCAACATTATCAAGAAGTTTGCAACCCATGGCACTGTAGCTAATCTCCCTGGTCGTGGACGGATGAGGAAAATTGATGAAAGATTGCAACGCAGAATAGTCCGGATGGTGGATAAGCAGCCCCAAACATGTTCCAAAGACATTCAAGCTGTCCTGCAGGCTCAGGGAGCATCAGTGTCAGCGCGAACTATCCGTCGACATTTAAATGAAATGAAACGCTATGGCAGGAGACCCAGGAGGACCCCACTGCTGACACAGAGACATAAAAAAGCAAGACTACAGTTTGCCAAAATGTACTTGAGTAAGCCAAAAGCCTTCTGGGAAAACGTCTTGTGGACAGATGAGACCAAGATAGAGCTTTTCGGTAAAGCACATCATTCTACTGTTTACCGAAAACGGAATGAGGCCTACAAAGAACAAAACACAGTACCTACGGTAAAATATGGTGGAGGTTCAATGATGTTTTGGGGTTGTTTTGCTGCCTCTGGCACTGGGTGCCTTGACTGTGTGCAAGGCATCATGAAATCTGAGGATTACCAAAGGATTTTGGGTCGCACTGTAGGGCCCAGTGTCAGAAAGCTGGGTTTGCGTCCAAGATCCTGGGTCTTCCAGCAGGACAATGACCCCAAACATACGTCAAAAAGCACTCAGAAATGGATGGCAAAGAAGCGCTGGAGAGTTCTGAAGTGGCCAGCAATGAGCCCAGATCTAAATCCCATTGAACACCTGTGGAGAGATCTTAAAATTGCTGTTGGGAAAAGGTGTCCTTCCAATAAGAGAGACCTGGAGCTGTTTGCAAAGGAAGAGTGGTCCAAAATTCCGGGTGAGAGGTGTCAGAAGCTTATTGATGGTTATAGGAAGCGACTGATTTCAGTTATGTTTTCCAAAGGGTGTGCAACCAAATATTAAGTTAAGGGTGCCAATACTTTTGTCCAGCCCATTTTTGGGGTTTTGTGTGACATTATGTCATATTTGCTTTTCTGCCTCTGTTTTATATTTGTTCCAATACATACAAAGGGAATAAACATGTGTATAGCAAAACATGTGTTAATGCAATACCTTTTTTGTGTGAAATACTTGATTTTCAGGAAAAATATCAAGGGTGCCAACAATTTCGGCCATGACTGTATATAGTGTGGGAACCCAGATTAACCCCTTCAGGGGCACAACATTCCCCCACTTCCGGGGCCGGAATATTCTCCTCATTGTGGAGATGGGTCACCTTCTCACCTCATCAGTCTATACTAACGGATTATATGACTTTTATCAGTGTCGGGGGATGGGGGGTTATTTCGGGGGGATTGGAATATGAATGTCTTTATTTTATAAGATTCAAATAGGAAGAAAGAGGGAAAATGTCATTTGTAGGAAATGTCCTGAAAACGTATTTCTCCATAATGATCCCAGTCTCAGATATTCATCCTGAAATGTGATCAGTAAAGTCTCCGGAGAACACGGAGATCACAGGGATAGGATGTGTCCTGGCAAAGCCCAAAGACAACATTCATCTTTCAGTTTAGGAGAGTCAGAGAATCCTATGACATCACACTGACCTCACAGCTCCTCCTCCCCCCAATGTCCCTCCATCCAGAGTCAGAGAATCCTATGACATCACACTGACCTCACAGCTCCTCCTCCCAATGTCCCTCCATCCAGAGTCAGAGAATCCTATGACATCACACTGACCTCACAGCGCCTCCTCCCAATGTCCCTCCAACCAGAGTCGGAGAATCCTATGACATCAGACTGACCTCACAGCTCCTCCTCCCAATATCCCTCCAACCAGAGTCGGAGTATCCTATGACATCAGACTGACCTCACAGCTCCTCCTCCCAATGTCCCTCCAACCAGAGTCGGAGAATCCTATGACATCACACTGACCTCGCAGCTCCTCCTCCCAATGTCCCTCCAATCAGAGTCAGAGAATCCTATGACATCACACTGACCTCACAGCTCCTCCTCCCAATATCCCTCCAACCAGAGTCGGAGTATCCTATGACAGACTGACCTCACAGCTCCTCCTCCCAATGTCCCTCCAACCAGAGTCGGAGAATCCTATGACATCACACTGACCTCGCAGCTCCTCCTCCCAATGTCCCTCCAACCAGAGTCGGAGAATCCTATGACATCACACTGACCTCACAGCTCCTCCTCCCAATATCCCTCCAACCAGAGTCAGAGAATCCTATGACATCACACTGACCTCGCAGCTCCTCCTCCCAATGTCCCTCCAACCAGAGTCGGAGAATCCTATGACATCACACTGACCTCGCAGCTCCTCCTCCCAATGTCCCTCCAACCAGAGTCAGAGAATCCTATGACATCAGACTGACCTCACAGCTCCTCCTCCCAATGTCCCTCCAACCAGAGTCAGAGAATCCTATGACATCAGACTGACCTCACAGCTCCTCCTCCCAATGTCCCTCCAACCAGGGTCAAAGAATCCAATGATATCACACTGACCTCACAGCACCTTCTCCTAATATCCCTCCATCTGGAATCAGCCCAGCCTATGACAGTAAACTGATCTCACAGCTCTTCTTTCCAATGTCCCTCCATCCAGAATCAGAGCATCCTATGACATCACACTAACCTCACAACTCCTCCCCCAAATGTCCCCTCACCCATCTGACTGTTTTCTCCTATGCTCTTATAATGTGGACTGATCCTTGGCATTCTCCCTTGCAAAGCAGGACTGTTGGTCCTGCCTTGTATGTAATGACATCACAATGCCTCCAACAAGTTTTCACACCTATGGGGAGGTCTGTGTAGGTATTGTGATGTTTAGCTCAGTGGTAGAAGCACTTTTGTGAGTCCTTCCCATTCTGAACTGTAGTTTAGGGCTTGTTGGCCCGCCTTTGTTGAACAAACTCCTAGCTTAACAGGATAATAGTTGCCCACATGGGTTTCCACCATCAAAACACAAAATGATGCCAAGCCACCTGGCTCTTTCTTCAGCAGTGTAGACCTCGGCTCTTGGAAGGTCCATCTGAAAGGGCCACAGAGTACCTCTGTGTTTCTATGTCCTTCTCCCACCACCCCTGTCTCTCGCAGGCTGTCAGGGATCCGGGAATGACCAGAAATGTGTGGACTGACACAGGGAAGTAACAGGTTTCAGGAATGATATAATAATACAATTTATTATTAGCTGCCCAAATATACAACGCTCAGTAAATATACCAACCTTCCACTAATCTTAGTATGTGCAGGAACACAGGCGCAGTCAGGGCTGGAGAGGTGGAAGGGTCAGGCCGGCCATATGGTTCTGTTAACGACCGTCTGGTTGTACCTCTAGCAGTCCTCAGGACAGGATTCCCCAGGGCATGGAGTCTAAGTCCCAGTCTGCTTATTCACCAGGGCCCCTGATGGTGGGGATGGACTTGGAGCAGACAGGAACCAGGTCGCGGCCCCTGAGTACACCTGCTCGTGGTAGAAGGATCTGCCAGAGGTATATGCAGGTAGGAAGCCTGATGTGAAGAGGCAGAAGGTGTGAGCAGGGATGGCTGGATCCATGCAGGATGGATGGATCGTCTGGGTAGCGTCAGGCGTAGTCAGGCAGGCCAGGTCAGCAACGTGCGGGCAGCGAGGTACCGGAGGAGCACGCAGAGAATGGTCAGGGTCACAAGCCGGGTTCAGTAACTCACGGGCAACACGGTAAAGAGGATCAGGCAGAAGGATGGTCAGGCACGCCAGGGGTTAAACAGGAGACGGTCATCAGGGTCAGGAACAATGCAGAGTCGGCAACAAATCAGATAGGCAGAGGAACAGGAACACAGGATACAAGGTACAGGGGCTCATGGGGAAACAACACCAAGGTCCTGACTACAGGTCTGGCCATTCCTTAAATACACCTCCTGCAATCAGCCCCAGGTGTTGGCTGACTGCAGGAGTGAGCTTCTGGCTGCTGAGAGCACCCGCTGGTCAGCCCTGGTACTGCAGCCCACACGGCAGGTGAGTCCCACCACCAGTGCTGAGTCCATTCCTGACACAGACATTTCAGTTGCAGAACCCTCATGTAGGGGTTTTCATGACACTCTGGGCTCTCTGTGCTCTGAGGCTTTAGATTCCCACAGTCCTATGACTTGCCTAGTCATCACGGCCTTCCCAGTCCTCCAGGCTCACTTAGCCATCTCCACTTCTTCAGTCCTATGGACAAGAAATGAAGTGTCCCTTGAGTGGAGTACGCCTGTCTCCTACCGGGAACCCTGAACTATGCCCAAGTCCTTCATTGTAAGGGCCGTGCACAACTGCACCCACAGCCTGCTGGTCTCCTGCAAGACCTGGACACTGGGTTGGAGGTTTCTTCCCTCTCAAAACTCTACAAAGTCTCCAAACTCCGGAACCCAATCTTGGAATACTAAAACCTAGAAAAAGTTGAAAACCCACCTTTCTGCATTCAGAATCAATATTTCCGAACACTCTGCATTTGTGTGAACCCTGTGTCATATCTTTTCACAGTGGCAGGGACTCCCTCCGTCACAGTATAATATACAGTCCTAAAGACCTGCAAGACCTGGACACTGGGTTGGAGATATCTCCAAACTCCAGAACCCAATCTGGAAGTATCAAAACAAACATTCTGCATGAAAGTTTGAAAAAAAAAATAGCTTTTGAAAGTATGAAAAACTAACTTTCTGCTTTTAGAATCAGTGTTCTGGAGCTCAGCATTCTACATATGTGCAGTCCGTGTGTCATGTCTACTTCCCTTTTCACACTGGTGTTCCTCGTCATAGTATATTATACCTCAGTCCTGAAGAGGGGTTTTAACAAAATGGAGACCTGAATGGTGATGTGAGGATTCTGTGAAGGTCATGTGACATTGCTTTTACTAGTAATAATAAAACACAGACCTGACCGGAGAGGTGAGGAGGATTCTGGGAGGTCACATGACATCACTTATCTCTATTAATAAAACACAGACCTGACCGGAGAGGTGAGGAGGATTCTGGGAGGTCACATGACATCACTCTTATCTCTATTAATAAAACACAGACCTGACCGGAGAGGTGAGGAGGATTCTGGGAGGTCACATGACATCACTTATCTCTATTAATAAAACACAGACCTGACCGGAGAGGTGAGGAGGATTCTGGGAGGTCACATGACATCACTCTTATCTCTATTAATAAAACAGAGACCTGACCGGAGAGGTGAGGAGGATTCTGGGAGGTCGCATGACATCACTCTTATCTCTATTAATAAAACACAGACCTGACCGGAGAGGTGAGGAGGATTCTGGGAGGTCACATGACATCACTCTTATCTCTATTAATAAAACACAGACCTGACCGGAGAGGTGGGGAGGATTCTGGGAGATCACGTGACATCACTCCTATCTAATAAAACACAGACCTGACCGGAGAGGTGAGGAGGATTCTGGGAGGTCACGTGACATCACTCTTATCTCTATTAATAAAACACAGACCTGACCGGAGAGGTGAGGAGGATTCTGGGAATGTCATTTGATTTTGCTATTTGTGTTCATTTATAGAGTTTTCCTCCTGTGAACCCTGGTGATCATATGACATCACATTGCCTCCACCTCCTGTTTCAGAGTAGTAACCTCAGGAACAATATTGTTGTTGAAGAGGAGGATGAGGAGTATGGAGTGATGGAGGAGTTTTCAGAAGGACACGAGGATATGATGGAGCCACCTAATACCAGGAACCCACCAGAGAGATGTCCCCGTCCTCTGTATTCCCGGGATTCCACACAGGAAGGTCACACCATCCCTCACCATCATCAGGTAGATGAAGAACATTTATTGGTAGTTGTAGTTTGCACACAGCATGTTGTTATAATTAATTTTTGTTATATGTTCAGAGTGGAATCCTAAGAGATGATAGCATACTACCCTAACCTGCCACTATACTTCTATAACCTGCCACTATACTACCCTAACCTGTCACTATACTACCCTAACCTGCCACTATACTTCTATAACCTGCCACTATACTACCCTAACCTGCCACTATACTTCTATAACCTGCCACTATACTACCCTAACCTGTCACTATACTACCCTAACCTGCCACTATACTTCTATAACCTGCCACTATACTACCCTAACCTGTCACTATACTTCTATAACCTGCCACTATACTACCCTAACCTGCCACTATACTTCTATAACCTGCCACTATACTACCCTAACCTGCCACTATACTTCTATAACCTGCCACTATACTACCCTAACCTGTCACTATACTACCCTAACCTGCCACTATACTTCTATAACCTGCCACTATACTACCCTAACCTGCCACTATACTTCTATAACCTGCCACTATACTACCCTAACCTGCCACTATACTTCTATAACCTGCCACTATACTACCCTAACCTGTCACTATACTACCCTAACCTGCCACTATACTTCTATAACCTGCCACTATACTACCCTAACCTGTCACTATACTTCTATAACCTGCCACTATACTACCCTAACCTGTCACTATACTTCTATAACCTGCCACTATACTACCCTAACCTGCCACTATACTTCTATAACCTGCCACTATACTACCCTAACCTGTCACTATACTACCCTAACCTGCCACTATACTTCTATAACCTGCCACTATACTACCCTAACCTGTCACTATACTACCCTAACCTGCCACTATACTTCTATAACCTGCCACTATACTACCCTAACCTGTCACTATACTTCTATAACCTGCCACTATACTACCCTAACCTGCCACTATACTGCCACTATACTACCCTAACCTGCCACTATACTGCCACTATACTACCCTAACCTGTCACTATACTACCACTATACTAACCTAACCTGTCACTATACTTCTATAACCTGCCACTATACTACCCTAACCTGTCACTATACTACCACTATACTAACCTAACCTGTCACTATACTTCTATAACCTGCCACTATACTTCTATAACCTGCCACTATACTACCCTAACCTGTCACTATACTACCACTATACTACCCTAACCTGTCACTATACTTCTATAACCTGCCACTATACTACCCTAACCTGCCACTATACTACCCTAACCTGCCACTATACTACCCTAACCTGCCACTATGCTACCCTAACCTGCCACTATACTACCACTATACTAACCTAACCTGTCACTATACTTCTATAACCTGCCACTATACTACCCTAACCTGTCACTATACTACCACTATACTAACCTAACCTGTCACTATACTTCTATAACCTGCCACTATACTTCTATAACCTGCCACTATACTACCCTAACCTGTCACTATACTACCACTATACTACCCTAACCTGTCACTATACTTCTATAACCTGCCACTATACTACCCTAACCTGCCACTATGCTACCCTAACCTGCCACTATGCTACCCTAACCTGCCACTATGCTACCCTAACCTGCCACTATGCTACCCTAACCTGTCACTATGCTACCCTAACCTGTCACTATACTACCCTAACCTGCCACTATACTACCCTAACCTGCCACTATACTACCCTAACCTGCCACTATACTACCCTAACCTGTCACTATACTACCCTAACCTGTCACTATGCTACCCTAACCTGTCACTATGCTACCCTAACCTGTCACTATACTACCCTAACCTGTCACTATACTACCACTATACTACCCTAACCTGTCACTATACTGCCACTATACTGCCCTAACCTGTCACTATACTACCATAACCTGCCACTATACTTCTATAACCTGTCACTATGCTACCCTAACTTGCCACTATACTACCCTAACCTGTCACTATACTGCCACTATACTGCCCTAACCTGCCACTATACTACCATAACCTGCCACTATACTTCTATAACCTGCCACTATGCTACCCTAACCTGCCACTATACTACCCTAACCTGTCACTATACAACCACTATACTGCCCTAACCTACCACTATGCTACCCTAACCTGTCACTATGCTACCCGACCTGTCACTATACTACCACTATACTACCCCAACCTGCCACTATGCTACCCTAACCTGCCACTATACTGTCGTAACCTACCACTATACTGCCCTAACCTGTCACTATGCTACCCTAACCTGCCACTATTTTACCCTAACCTGCCACTATACTACCCTAACCTGTCACTATGCTACCCTAACCTGCCACTATACTTCTATAACCTGTCACTATACTACCCTAACCTGTCACTATACTACCCTAACCTGTCACTATGCTACCCTAACCTGCCACTATACTTCTATAACCTGTCACTATACTACCCTAACCTGCCACTATACTACCCTAACCTGTCACTATACTGCCCTAACCTGCCACTATACTATCCTAACTTGTCACTATACTTCTATAACCTGTCACTATACTACCCTAACCTGCCACTATACTGCCACTATACTACCCTAACCTGCCATTATACCTCCCTAACCTGTCACTATACTACCACTATACTTCTATAACCTGTGTGGGGTTAGCTCAGGTGGGGGATCTCCTTCCCTGGGACAAAGGTAGACCGCACAGCAGGCTTTCATCAAAATCTGACTGGATGTCAGTTTTTATTAAAAAGGTTTGCAAGAAAATATCAAAATAAACAAAACATCAAAATAAACCCTTGCCATCCAGGCACTAACTAAACAGCAGATGATTCCTCTCTCAGAGGTGAAGGGCTTCTCCCTGTCACCAAAACAAAATAACAGCAAACCTTTTCTTGCAGGTATAGTCCATACACACAGCTCTCTCAGAATACCTCTCTGAGTCCCAGGCCACGAGCAACTCCTTGCTCCAGCCCTGCCCTTTTTATACCACCTGTTGGTGGAGATCAGTGGAGTCCAAACTCTGGTCCGGAACCACCTGCTTAACTGTGGCCCCGAAAACCCGGAGTGGACTCCACCTAAACGGTCAGGTATGAGCATATGCGAGGTGACACATAGCGTCCCTCTATCACCTCGCCGTTCATCCGGTCACATATCCCCCCCCTCTGCTCAAGCCCCTGAGGCTGAACAACTGTCCCAACCAGACAATGGACCCGGGAGAGGGCATCTACATTATTTTGCAGTTTCCCCGCTCTGTGTTCCACTGTGAATTTGAACACTTGTAGCGCGAGAAACCACCTTGTCACTCGACTGTTTTTCTCCTTATTATCACACATCCATTTGAGCGGGGCGTGATCAGTAACCAACTTGAACGGTCTTCCTAACAGGTAATATTTCAGGGCCTCCAAGGCCCATTTGATGGCCAAACATTCCTTCTCCACAATGGCATAGTTTCTCTCATGTTTGTTGAGCTTTCTACTTAGGAAGACCACAGGGTGCTCCTCCCCATCTCTGATTTGGGACAGTACCGCACCTAGTCCCACGTCAGAGGCATCAGTCTGTACCACAAACTCTGTTGTGAAATCTGGGGTCACAAGCACAGGTTGAGCACAGAGAGCTTGTTTCAGCCTTTGAAATGCGGTCTCCGCCTCAGGATTCCACTTAATCATGACTGACCCCCTACCTTTTGTCAGATCTGTCAGTGGGGCTGCAATGGTGGCAAAATTGGGGATAAACCGCCTGTAGTACCCCGTGATTCCAAGAAATGCCCGGACTTGTTTTTTATTTACAGGTTGGGGCCACTTTTGAATTGCCTCAATTTTATTGATCTGAGGCCTAATGAGACCTCGACCAATGATGTAGCCAAGATACTTGGCCTCCTCTAAGCCAATGGCACACTTTCTGGGGTTGGCGGTAAGACCTGCTTCCCGCAGCGAATCTACGACCGCTTGCAAGAGGGACAAATGAGATTCCCAGTCGGGACTGTGGATGACGACATCGTCCAAGTAGGCAGCTGCATATTGGCGATGTGGTCTCAACGTCTTGTCCATCATCCTTTGGAATGATGCAGGAGCCCCATGCAAACCAAACGGCATCCGCTTATACTGAAAGGACCCCTCGGGGGTGGAGAATGCTGTCTTTTCTTTTGCAGCTTCCGTTAACAGAATCTGCCAATAGCCTTTGGTCAGATCTAAGGTGGTTATGTACCGAGCCGTTCCCAACCTGTCAATGAGCTCATCCACCCGAGGCATCGGGTACGCATCAAACTTGGACACACTGTTCAGTTTCCTGAAATCATTACAGAAACGAATGGTTCCATCTGGTTTTGGGACCAGCACTATGGGACTCGACCACTCACTGTGAGATTCCTCAATCACTCCCAACTCTAACATGTCCTTTATTTCCTTTGCCACCGCTTCCCGCCTGGCCTCGGGTATTCTATAGGGCTTGACATTTACGCGGACCCCGGGCTGGGTAACTATGTCATGCTGTATGACAGTCGTCAGTCCAGGTAGGTGGGAGAAGAAATCTCCATTTTTCCTCACAAACTCCTTAACATCATTTTGTTGGGCTACTGACAAGGTTTCCGTTATAGGTACCTGAGGGGCCACGGGAACCACGTCCTTTTGGGGGCTTGGTACTGCCAACAAACTTTCCCTGTCTTTCCAAGGTTTTAAGAGATTCACATGATAGATTTGTTCAGGTTTCCTTTTTCCTGGCTGGTAAACTTTATAATTTACTTCCCCCACTTTCTCCCTAATTTCAAAGGGACCTTGCCACTTTGCGAGGAATTTACTTTCCACGGTGGGGACTAGCACCAGCACTCTATCCCCAGGGTTGAAGGTACGGATCCTGGCACCCCGGTTATAAACCCTTCTCTGGACCTCCTGGGCTTGCTCCATGTGTTCCCGAACAAGTGGCATGACAGCTGCGATTCTATCCTGCATCTGTGAGATATGCTCGATGACACTTCTATAGGGCGTGGTCTCTCCCTCCCATGTTTCTTTTGCGACATCTAGCAATCCCCTGGGATGTCTACCATACAGTAATTCAAAAGGTGAATATCCTGTAGATGCCTGAGGTACTTCTCGTATAGCAAACATGAGATATGGTAGCAAAAAATCCCAATTTCTCCCATCTTTGCCCACCACCTTTTTTAACATATTCTTAAGGGTCTTGTTAAACCTTTCCACAAGCCCATCGGTTTGGGGGTGGTAGACCGAGGTACGGAGATGGGAGATTTTGAACAATTTGCATAACTCTTTCATAACTCTAGACATAAATGGCGTGCCCTGATCCGTTAATATCTCCTTTGGGATACCTACACGACTAAACACCCGGACAAGCTCTTTGGCGATATTTTTAGCTGAGGTATTACGCAAAGGGATGGCTTCAGGATACCGGGTGGCATAGTCAAGTATAACCAGTATGTGCTGATGGCCCTGGGCAGACTTTACTACTGGACCCACTAGGTCCATGCCCACTCTTTCAAACGGTACTTCAATTATGGGTAGAGGTACTAGCGGACTGCGAAAATGGGGTGAGGGCGCAGAATATTGACATTCCGGGCATGACTCACAATGTGCTTTGACGTCTCCATGTAAGCCTGGCCAAAAGAATCTCTGGGTTATTCTCTCCTTTGTTTTCTCTACACCCAAGTGTCCGCCCATTATATGCCCATGGGCTAAATCTAGTACCATCCGGCGAAAGGGTTTGGGGACCACTAACTGTTCTACCACCTCCTCCCCTTGCTTTACCACTTGATACAGCAAGTTATTGTTAAGAGCCATGTAGGAAAAAGACACCGCTACATCATTTTCAACTGGTTCCCCATCAATCATTTTAATGTTTTCACGGGCTCTATTAAGTGTGGAATCTTTCAGTTGTTCCGTACAAAAATCCTCTTTTCTGACCTCTAGGTCAGGCACCACATTCTGTCCACTCTCACTAGAGCCAGCGATCATCTCTTGTTCTATATCCTCACTGTCTGGGGTTGGATCCAACTCCTCCTGCTCCCCAGCCATTACAGAGAAAGGAAAAAGATCTACACCTTCCTCGGATACACCAACAGTTTCCCCTTCCACCTTGCCGTCAAAGGGGTCAGGAGTGAGTTCAGGAGTTTTCGGCGTTTCCCCAGCAGGGGGAGCTCGGTCCTCCTGACTCCCCTCCTTATCCCATAACTTCCAGAAATGGGGAAAATCTCTTCCCACTATGGCTTCATGAAGCAGAGAGGGCACCACCCCCACTGAATGGGTCACAGGGCCCCAGGGAGTACCAATCTCCACCAGAGCAGTCTGGTAATTACGTGTATCACCATGAATACAAATAACCCCAATCGTGCTAGGGTGTAAGCTGGCAGGGTTTACCAAATCACTCTTAACCAAGGTCACAACACTACCCGAGTCTAGCAGAGCAGTTACTGGCTTTTCATCAATGGCAATCACACACATTTGCTTTTCCATGCGTTTCTGACATGCTGCAGTACATACCACCTGTGCAAAAAGAGACATGCGTTTTCCTAAATAAGCATTTTCACATTGCATAGGTTCATCATTTAAAGGACAGTTTGCAGCAATATGACCTAACGCATGACAACGATAACATATTATATGTTCAGTGCTTAGACCTCTAAATGGCCTTGGGGACCTTCCTGACCTATTTGGCCAGTCTCTAGGTCCTAAGCCTACAGTCTCATTATCTGACACAATAGTCTTATCATTTTTTCCTGAGCCTTTGGCCCATGGAACAGTCTTACCGGATCCTCCGGATAGTTTTCCACCCCTAGTGACCTTGGGGTACGGCCCAGGTGAGTGCCAAAAGTCCTCAGCGGCTGCATATCTCTCCACCAGGTCCACCAGCTCATTTGCAGATTTAGGGTCTCCACGGCCGACCCACTTCCTCAAAGTGGCAGGGAGTGCACGTAAATATTGGTCCATGACCACACGCTCCACAATCTGAGGGCCTGACAATACCTCTGGCTGGAGCCACTTTTTGGAGAGATGTATCAAATCGAAAATCTGAGATCTGGGTGGTTTGTCAGCCCTGTAATGCCACTGATGCACCCGCTGAGCCCGGACTGCAATGGTGACGCCCAGGCGTGCAAGGACCTCAGCCTTCAGTTTCTCATAGTCCTGGGCATCCCCTGGTTCCAGGTCATAATAGGCTTTTTGGGATTCACCCGTCAGAAATGGCGCAAGCAGTCCTGCCCATTGCTCCTTTTCCCATCCTTCCCGAACAGCAACCCTTTCAAAAGTTGTGAGGTAGGCCTCCACATCATCCGCAGGTGTCATCTTCTGCAAAACATAGCTGGCCCGCGCCATTTTCTGCTCCACTGGCAGCGGATCTGCAGATTCCTTCTTTAATTCCAATAGGTGTTGGGCCACCTGCTTAAGGAGCTCTCGGTCTGCTTGTTGGGCTTCATGTTGTGCTTGTTGGGCTTCCGACAACTGGCGATTTGTCTCCCGTTGTGCTGCGTTGGCCTGCAGCAAGGCTCTTATAACTTCCTCCATCTTCCCACTTGCTCAGGAAGTTGCCCGCCAAATCCACCATATGTGGGGTTAGCTCAGGTGGGGGATCTCCTTCCCTGGGACAAAGGTAGACCGCACAGCAGGCTTTCATCAAAATCTGACTGGATGTCAGTTTTTATTAAAAAGGTTTGCAAGAAAATATCAAAATAAACAAAACATCAAAATAAACCCTTGCCATCCAGGCACTAACTAAACAGCAGATGATTCCTCTCTCAGAGGTGAAGGGCTTCTCCCTGTCACCAAAACAAAATAACAGCAAACCTTTTCTTGCAGGTATAGTCCATACACACAGCTCTCTCAGAATACCTCTCTGAGTCCCAGGCCACGAGCAACTCCTTGCTCCAGCCCTGCCCTTTTTATACCACCTGTTGGTGGAGATCAGTGGAGTCCAAACTCTGGTCCGGAACCACCTGCTTAACTGTGGCCCCGAAAACCCGGAGTGGACTCCACCTAAACGGTCAGGTATGAGCATATGCGAGGTGACACATAGCGTCCCTCTATCACCTCGCCGTTCATCCTGTCACACGTGCCACTATACTACCCTAACCTGCCACTATACTACCCTAACCTGCCACTATACTACCCTAACCTGCCACTATACTTCTATAACCTGCCACTATACTTCTATAACCTGCCACTATACTACCCTAACCTGCCACTATACTTCTATAACCTGCCACTATACTACCCTAACCTGTCGCTATACTGCCACTATACTACCCTAATCTGCCACTATACTGCCACTATACTACCCTAACCTGCCACTATACTGCCACTATACTACCCTAACCTACCACTATACTGCCACTATACTATCCTAACCTGCCACTATACTACCCTAACCTGTCACTATACTACCCTAACCTGCCACTATACTGCCCTAACCTGCCACTATACTTCTATAACCTGCCACTATGCTACCCTAACCTGCCACTATGCTACCCTAACCTGCCACTATACTACCCTAACCTGTCACTATACTACCCTAACCTGCCACTATACTACCATAACCTGTCACTATACTGCCCTAACCTACCACTATACTACCCTAACCTGTCACTATGCTACCCTAACCTGTCACTATACTACCACTATACTACCCTAACCTGTCGCTATACTACCACTATACTACCCTAACCTGCCACTATACTGCCACTATTCTACCCTAACCTGTCACTATACTGCCGCTATACTACCCTAACCTGTCACTATACTGCCCTAACCTGTCACTATACTACCATAACCTGCCACTATACTTCTATAACCTGTCACTATACTTCTATAACCTGCCACTATGCTACCCTAACCTGTCACTATACTACCATAACCTGCCACTATACTTCTATAACCTGTCACTATGCTACCCTAACCTGCCACTATACTACCCTAACCTGTCACTATACTGCCACTATACTGCCCTAACCTGCCACTATACTACCATAACCTGCCACTATACTTCTATAACCTGCCACTATGCTACCCTAACCTGCCACTATACTACCCTAACCTGTCACTATACTACCCTAACCTGTCACTATACTACCCTAACCTGTCACTATACTACCCTAACCTGTCACTATACTACCACTATACTACCCTAACCTGTCACTATGCTACCCTAACCTGTCACTATACTACCACTATGCTACCCTAACCTGTCACTATACTACCACTATGCTACCCTAACCTGTCACTATGCTACCCGACCTGTCACTATACTACCACTATACTACCCCAACCTGCCACTATGCTACCCTAACCTGCCACTATACTGCCCTAACCTGTCACTATACTACCACTATACTGCCCTAACCTGTCACTATACTACCACTATACTACCCTAACCTGTCACTATGCTACCCGACCTGTCACTATACTACCACTATGCTACCCTAACCTGTCACTATGCTACCCGACCTGTCACTATACTACCACTATACTACCCCAACCTGCCACTATGCTACCCCAACCTGCCACTATGCTACCCTAACCTGCCACTATACTGCCGTAACCTACCACTATACTGCCCTAACCTGTCACTATGCTACCCTAACCTGCCACTATGCTACCCTAACCTGCCACTATACTACCACTATACTACCCTAACCTGCCACTATGCTACCCTAACCTGCCACTATACCACCCTAACCTGTCACTATGCTACCCTAACCTGCCACTATACTTCTATAACCTGTCACTATACTACCCTAACCTGCCACTATACTATCCTAACCTGCCACTATACTGCCACTATACTACCCTAACCTGCCACTATACTATCCTAACTTGTCACTATACTTCTATAACCTGCCACTATACTACCCTAACCTGTCACTATACTTCTATAACCTATTACTATACTACCCTAACCTGCCACTATACTATCCTAACCTGCCACTATACTGCCACTATACTACCCTAACCTGCCACTATACTTCTATAACCTGCCATTATACTGCCCTACCCTGCCACTATACTACCCTAACCTGTCACTATACTACCACTATACTTTTATAACCTGCCACTATACTGCCCTAACCTACCACTATGCTACCCTAACCTGTCGCTATGCTACCCTAACCTGTTGCTATACTACCCTAACCTGTCGTTATACTTCTATAACCTGCCACTATACTACCCTAACCTGTCACTATACTACCCTAACCTGCCACTATACTACCCTAACCTGCCACTATACTGCCCTAACCTGTCACTATACTGCCCTAACCTGCCACTATACTGCCCTAACCTGCCACTATACTACCCTAACCTGCCACTATACTACCCTAACCTGCCACTATACTACCACTATACTTCTATAACCTGCCACTATATTGCCCTAACCTGTCACTAAACTTCTATAACCTGCCACTATACTACCCTAACCTGCCACTATACTGCCAATATACTACCCTAACCTGCCACTATACTACCACTATACTTCTATAACCTGTCACTATACTACCACTATATTTCTATAACCTGCCACTATACTGCCCTACAAGCTGCTGACCCTTTCCTCTGCCATGCTGACCTCCCATTCTCTGCTCCCCTGATTTTTTTGTAATGCTCCCCCACATCAGACAGGCTAGATCTGACCCTACAAAGAGTATGGAGATATGGAGGGGCTTTTGAAGAACACAAGGATATTATGGAGCCACCTAATACCAGGAACCCACCAGAGAGATGTCCCCATCCTCTGTATTCCCGGGATTCCACACTGGAAGGTCACACCATCCCTCACTGTTACAAGGTTGGTGGGATGGAGCATCTAGAACTTGGACTCATAGAGACAATGTGCTGATTTTTTATGTGATGTCTCAATATTTAAATCTTTGTTTTACAGATGTTATTTTGTTCCTTCTCTTGCTTTAGGATAAAGATCTGATAGATATAGAAGTTGATGTTACAGAAGAAGAAGAGGCGTATGTGAGGGATGATCAGCAGTCTATGGAGGAGGATGGAATAACGGGGACATTTATAGAGGAGGACACTCCTACAGAGATCAGCACAGGTGGGTCATGAACACTAAATCCATTCCTCCACCCATACTGCTCACTGATTGGTCCAGAGTAGGGCGGGGACTGGGTGATATCAGCCTGTAATCCCCTGGTCACTTTCCTGAGCTGTGTTCCCCGTCCTGTATTCCTGGATTTCTCTCGGATAATCTTCCTTCTCTGTGCTGCAGACACAATTTATGTATCTAGACTGGATTTATGGAGATTCTGAGATTCAGCTGGCAGCAAAATGTTGATTTTTTTACCATAGGTATTGCTTGACCTAGGCACATGGGCCTTGGGTCTTCTTCTCCTTGGGTCTTCTTCTCCTTGGGTCTTCTTCTCCATGCCCAGGTCTAGCAAGATCTCTGACAGAACAATTCTCCCAGGGTTACTTGTTCTGTAGTCAGTTGGCTGCCCCGGGTGGAGGGATATGTCTGTATAGTCTCAGACCCAAGTCACTGAGTGCAGTCTCAGGAGATGGGAGGCAGTGAGGTGGGACCTCTGCAACTTGTCCCAGTTAAACCCTGGTTCACACTGACAGATGTGTTTTAGACCTCAGTGATTCGCATGACATGGAAAATAAAATGAATTCCTATGGAGGTCGTTGACATCTGTGCAGTACACACGCAGTGCGATTTGAAAAAAGGGTCGTGTGCATCTTTGGAGTGTTGCGATCCATTTATGAAGTCTCTAGAGGAGAACGTAAATTGCCCATGAAATCTGCTCACATCACAGGCAATTCCAGTACATTTTCGCCAAGTCTCCCGTGTGTCAGAGAGCTGGTTTCCAGCGAGAGGGAGAGAGGCATTTATCTAAAAGTATTAAAATTGCAAGAAAAAAGCATTGCTATCCAAGGTGCTTCGTATCACAGGTGCTCCTTGGATCGCACTTGCAAAAATGACTTGTCTGCTAGCAACAGGATTCTGCACTGACAGCAGAATGTAAACTAGTGCCGGCATGAAAAAATTACAAATTCATACCAGGCCCTTTGGGTTTGGTATAGATTTTGAGGGGAACCCCACACCAAACTTTTTTCTAAAATGGCCCCGAAAATCCATACCAGACCGTTATCAGAGTGTGCAGACCAGGAAAGAGAACATGTGAGCGAGCACCACCTTGAACCATACAAAGTGGAGCAGATATCGGGGGACTGGAGGAGGGTCTCATTCAATTTCCACGAGGGAGGGGGGCCACGCAGTCAGGTCCAGCTGGAGAGTGAAATGGACAGGGGCATGGTCAGAGAATGAGACAACATTGAATTGTGCGGAGACCACGTTGGGGAGCGCCTGGTGGGAAAGTAAAAGATAGTTGAGGCGGGAGTAGATGTGGTGGACCGGGGAAAAGAACAAAACATCTCACCCTTGGGAGTTTAACAGTCACCGGGGGTCCACTAACCGTAGGAGCTGTAGGTCTCCTTTCAAACGCTGGAGGCGGAAGAAAGATAGATGTGAGGATCCCCACGATACGTCTAGTAGAGGGTCCATTGCAAAATTGAGGTCCCCTCCAGTAGAGGGTCCATTGCGAAACTGAGGTCCCCTCCAGTAGAGGGTCCATTGCGAAACTGAGGTCCCCTCCAGTAGAGGGTCCATTGCGAAACTGAGGTCCCCTCCAGTAGAGGGTCCATTGCGAAACTGAGGTCCCCTCCAGTAGAGGGTCCATTGCGAAACTGAGGTCCCCTCCAGTAGAGGGTCCATTGCGAAACTGAGGTCCCCTCCAGTAGAGGGTCCATTGCGAAACTGAGGTCCCCTCCAGTAGAGGGTCCATTGCGAAACTGAGGTCCCCTCCAGTAGACGGTCCATTGCGAAACTGAGGTCCCCTCCAGTAGAGGGTGCATTGCGAAACTGAGGTGCCCTCCAGTAGAGGGTCCATTGCGAAACTGAGGTGCCCTCCAGTAGAGGGTCCATTGCGAAACTGAGGTCCCCTCCAGTAGAGGGTCCATTGCGAAATTGAGGTCCCCTCCAGTAGAGGGTCCATTGCGAAATTGAGGTCCCCTCCAGTAGAGGGTCCATTGCGAAATTGAGGTCCCCTCCAGTAGAGGGTCCATTGCGAAATTGAGGTCCCCTCCAGTAGAGGGTCTAATGCGAAATTGAGGTCCCCTCCAGTAGAGGGTCCATTGCGAAATTTAGGTCCCCTCCAGTAGAGAGTCCATTGAGAAACTGAGGTCCCCTCCAATAGCGGCTCCCTTGCGAAATTGAGGTCCCCTCCAGTAGAGGGTCCATTGCGAAATTGAGGTCCCGTCCAGTAGAGAGTCCATTGCGAAATTGAGGTCCCCTCCAATAGCGGCTCCATTGCGAAATTTAGGTCCCCTCCAGTAGAGGGTCCATTGCGAAATTTAGGTCCCCTCCAGTAGAGGGTCCATTGCGAAATTTAGATCCCCTCCAAAGACCAGGGAGATATATAGATTTTGGCATTCACTGTATCAGTTTGTAGTGTCCTATTATACATGTAATGAGGGGTGGTGCTCTCTTGGGGAGCTGTGCAGCTAATGATGGGTCATTTTAAACAGTGTTCCTGTCTAGGAGAACTCTGCTACCCCAAAACTTTATTGAGATTTTTGTAATAAAAACTTATGATTTTATATTAATGTGCCTGTTAAATTTTTTCTGAGAGAAGCCATCAGCACCGAAAAAATCCCCTCTTCCCTTTTTTTCTTTTTGATTGGTTTTTCATATATCTAATGGGGGTGTGGTGACCGAGCCTCTTAACTTTTCTATGCTCTTCAATTATATATGTATTCTCTTTTTGTTACACCCATTTCCTACCAGCTGGACATTTTATATCGGATGATGTGATTGGAGCACAGACTTTTACATGGTGATAATAATGTGATAACATCCTCCAACTTTGGACCCTTAAACAGAAAGTGATAATGAGGGAGGAGTCAATACCCCAATGATGGTGGTCTTCAGGATCAGTCCAGTCTTCATCTTGGTTGTTCTCCCCCCATCCTCACTCTCTGACCTCCGGTGGGGCTCAGCCCCGCTGTTCTTCATGACTAAATCATGGAGTAAATAAGGAAGTGCAGTACTTCTTGTGTTGGGAAGATGGTGATGAGTGATAGAGGGGGTGGGGACCCTCGTCCTATAATCCCCTCCTCACTGTCCCTCCTATAAAAGACAGTTCTGGTTGTTTCCTCACTCTCTGACTAAGGTCCATGAATAAAGAAATAACCTGGTAGGAGATCAGAGGAGCCATTTCCTAGTTCCCTTGAGGGTGGAATTGTAAGCTCCTCAGAGACCAAGCTGCCTGATGTGGGCGGAGTCTTGGTTTGGGGAAACCAATCAGCTCCTGTCTAGTAATCCTCTTTGTCTTTGTGTTTTAGTCCATGGCCGGGAGATGAGGAAACCCTCCGAGGATTGTCTCACTTTGTCTCCAGACTGGAAAGTAGAAGATGAGGACATCACACAGTATAGTCCAGGAGAAAGCCTGGCTCCCTCCAATGTCCATCCGGCACCACCCAGTGTAGATGGACCATCGGAATCCTCGTATCCTGAGGAACCTCAGATTTTCCGGGACCGGGCCAGCCTTCCAACAGAGAAGAGGATTTCCTGCACTGAGTGTGGGAAATGTTTCCAATTTAAATCCAACCTTAATGAGCATATAAGATCTCACACGGGGGAGAAACCATTTTCCTGCCTGGAGTGCGGGAAATGTTATTCAAAGAAGTGCAATCTTTCCATACATCAGAGATCTCACACTGGGGAAAAACCATATTCCTGTCCTGAGTGCGGGAAATGTTTTTCATATAAGTCACATCTTTCCACACATCAGAGATTTCACACGGGGGAGAAGCTGCATTCCTGTTCGGAGTGCGGGAAAAGCTTCATACAAAAATCAGAACTTGTCCTACATCAGAAATCTCACACGGGGGAGAAGCCATTTTCCTGTCCTGAGTGCGAAAAACGTTTCAAAGAAAAATCAGAACTTGTCACACATCAGAGATCTCACACGGGGGAGAAGCCATTTTCCTGTCCTGAGTGCGGGAAATGTTTTGTACATAAGTCGAACCTTGTCATACATCAAAGATTGCACACGGGGGAGAAGCCGTATGCCTGTCCTGAGTGCGGGAAATGTTTTAAACAGAAATCAAACCTTGTCATACATCAGCGATCTCACACAGGGGAGAAGCCGTATTCCTGCCCTGAGTGCGGGAAATGTTTTGTAAGCAAATCAGAACTTATCACACATCAGAGGTCCCACACGGGGGAGAAGCCGTATTTCTGTCCGGAGTGCGGGAAATGTTTTTCTCAGAAGTCCAATCTTTCCAGACATCAGAGATTACACACGGGGGAGAAACCTGTTTCCTGTTCTGAGTGAGAGAATTGTTCCTCACCGAAGGCATGGATGAAGTGTCAGACCGTGTTGGCGGGTGATGGCTGTAGAAGAATAAAAATGTCATTACCTTTCATTTATTTAATACATTTTATGATGAAAGCTTTCATACTTAGAGGTCTGTTTTTTTAACCAGTTCCCAACCGTGCTATAGCAGAAGGACAGCTACAGCGCAGTTGTCTAGTTCTGGGACGACGTCCATGGATGTCATTCCAGAACACGCTCCCCTGCACGACCCCAGCGGCACGTACCCGGCGCCGCCGGTGATCGCTGTGTCCTACAGACACAGTTGATCATGTGATATGGTAAATGACCAATCTCAATGGTCTTTTACCACATGATCAGTCGTGTCCAATGACACAGCAGATCACCGGGTAAATACAGTTGCACTGCACGCTGTCACAATGTGAGGAAAGTACTGCCGATAACCGGCAATTGTCATCGAAGGGATTGGCACTGATCATAAGGGCACTGATGATCAATGCCCAGCAGTGCTGTCCACCTGTACCCATCACTGCCTTCCACCTGTACCCATAAGTGTCACCCACCTGTGCCCAGCTGTGCAGACTATCAATGCAGCATCATCAGTGCCGACTATCAGTGCCCATCAGTGCTGCCTATCCATACTACCTCATCAGTGCTGCCTATCCATGCCACCTCATCAGTGCCCATAAGTGCTGCCTATCCATGCTACCTCATCAGTGCTGCCTATCCATGCTACCTCATCAGTGCTGCCTATCCATGCCACCTCATCAGTGCTGCCTATCCATGCCACCTCATCAGTGCTGCCTATCAGTGCCCATCAGTGCTGCCTATCCATGCTACCTCATCAGTGCTGCCTATCCATGCCACCTCATCAGTGCCCATCAGTGCTACCTATCCATGCCACCTCATCAGTGCCCATCAGTGCTGCCTATCTATGCCACCTCATCAGTGCTGCCTATCCATGCCACCTCATCAGTGCTGCCTATCCATGCCACCTCATCAGTGCTACCTATCAGTGCTGCCTATCCATGCTACCTCATCAGTGCTGCCTATCCATGCCACCTCATCAGTGCTGCCTATCCATGCCACCTCAACAGTGCCCATCAGTGCTGCCTATCCATGCCACCTCATCAGTGCCCATCAGTGCTGCCTATCCATGCCACCTCATCAGTGCCCATCAGTGCTGCCTATCCATGCTACCTCATCAGTGCTGCCTATCCATGCCACCTCATCAGTGCCCATCAGTGCTGCCTATCCATGCCACCTCAACAGTGCCCATCAGTGCTGCCTATCCATGCCACCTCATCAGTGCTGCCTATTTGTGCCGCCTCATCAACACACATCAGTGAAGGAGACAAATTACTTGTTTGCAAAATTTTATAATAGAAAGAAAAACTTTGTTTTTCAAATTGTTTGCTCTTTTTTTGTTTGTAGCACAAAAAATAAACCCCACAGTGACAAAACAAATACCACCAAAAGAAAGCTCTATTTGTGTGAAAAAATGATAAAAACCTCATATGGGTACAGTGTTGCACGGCTGCGCAATTGTCAAAGTGCGACAGCACTGAAAGCTGAAAATTAACCTGGGCAGGACCCTTCTACCGGGTAGAAGTGCCTGGTAGGCGAGGGGTTAATACCCGGGATTATTTCCTCCTTTCCCCCATTTTCTATGTTGGGATCTTTTCTACAATACTTTGTTATAATAATAGAACACGTTGTGTATTGTATTGTACACCAATAATAATGACTCCGCCCCCACATTCCAGACCAATCAGATTTCTAACTTTACTACTTCGTGATATTTTGACTGTATTCTTGCTAAAAGTAAAATTATGATTAAAAAAATGTATGGGGGGGGGGGGGGGGGAGGTGGTGTGCTGATGCAAGGAGGACAAACTTTGGGATCCGAAAATTAGTCATAGGTGATGCTTTAAAAGCCTTTACAGGTCATTGGTTTAGAGTTATCTGTATAGAATGGACAGCCCAGAGTGCAGAGGTCAGGTGTGTGTCGTATACAACCCAAGGTACAGAGTGCAGAGGTCAGGTGTGTGACGTATACAACCCAAGGTACAGAGTGCAGAGGTCAGGTGTGTGTCGTATACAACCCAAGGTACAGAGTGCAGAGGTCAGGTGTGTGTCGTATACAACCCAAGGTACAGAGTGCAGAGGTCGGGTGTGTGACGTATACAACCCAAGGTACAGAGTGCAGAGGTCGGGTGTGTGACGTATACAACCCAAGGTACAGAGTGCAGAGGTCGGGTGTGTGACGTATACAACCCAAGGTACAGGGTGCAGAGGTCGGGTGTGTGTCGTATACAACCCAAGGTACAGGGTGCAGAGGTCAGGTGTGTGTCGTATACAACCCAAGGTACAGAGTGCAGAGGTCGGGTGTGTGACGTATACAACCCAAGGTACAGGGTGCAGAGGTCGGGTGTGTGTCGTATACAACCCAAGGTACAGAGTGCAGAGGTCGGGTGTGTGTCGTATACAACCCAAGGTACAGGGTGCAGAGGTCAGGTGTGTGTCATATACAACCCAAGGTACAGAATGCAGAGGTCAGGTTTAGGTCCTATACAGCCTAAGGTACAGAGTGCAGAGGTCGGGTGTGTGTCGTATACAACCCAAGGTACAGGGTGCAGAGGTCGGGTGTGTGTCGTATACAACCCAAGGTACAGGGTGCAGAGGTCGGGTGTGTGTCGTATACAACCCAAGGTACAGAGTGCAGAGGTCGGGTGTGTGACGTATACAACCCAAGGTACAGGGTGCAGAGGTCGGGTGTGTGTCGTATACAACCCAAGGTACAGGGTGCAGAGGTCGGGTGTGTGTCGTATACAACCCAAGGTACAGAGTGCAGAGGTCGGGTGTGTGTCGTATACAACCCAAGGTACAGGGTGCAGAGGTCGGGTGTGTGTCGTATACAACCCAAGGTACAGAGTGCAGAGGTCGGGTGTGTGTCGTATACAACCCAAGGTACAGAGGGTAGAGGTCAGGTGTGTGTCGTATACAACCCAAGGTACAGAGTGCAGAGGTCAGGTGTGTGTCATACAGTCCAAGGTACAGAATGCAGTGGTCAGAAGCATATCTTTTACAGCCCAGCATAAAGTGTGTATATATTTTATAGAGTATCTCCCAGAAGTGAGTCTCACAACACTGAAGAAATGACACTTTGCTACAATGAGACGTAGTCAGTGTTCAGCTTGTATAACATGTAAATTTGCTGTCCCCTCAAAATAACTCAACACACAGCCATTAATGTCTAAACCGCTGGCAACAAAAGTGACTCCACCCCTAAGTGGCAAGGTCCAAATTGGGCCCGATTAGCCATTTCCCTCCCCGATGTCATGTGACTCGTTAGTGTTACAAGGTCTCAGGTGTGAATGGGGAGCAGGTGTGTTACATTTGGTGTTATCGCTCTCACTATCTCATACTGGTCACTGGAAGTTCAACATGACACCTCATGGCAAAGAACTCTCTGAGGATCTGAAAAAAAGAATTGTTGCTCTACATAAAGATGGCCTAGGCCAGGGGTCTGCAACCTTTAAGACATAAAGAGCCACTTGCACCCGTTTCCGAGAGGGAAAAAAAGACTGGGAGCCGCAAAACCATTGCAACATTTAAAACAAATCCGACACTGCATATATTGCAAAAAACGCTCTGGTCATGAAGGGGGTTTAAGGGCCCAGTAAGCAAAGGGTTAATCAGGGCCACAGTGTATCGTCATAATCACAATCATAGCCTTAGGTCAGTGGTGGGCAACCTTTTTTTTCGACTGAGCCAAATCTCGCCAAAACCACGATTGAAATTTATTTTGAGAGAAACATTTTTAAAACTGAAAATACATCCCCCATATAGTAATTCATCCCCCATATAGTAATTCATCCCCCATATAGTAATTCATCCCCCATAGTAATTCATCCCCCATATAGTAATTCATCCCCCATAGTAATTCATCCCCCATATAGTAATTCATCCCTCATATAGTAATTCATCCCCCCTATAGTAATTCATCCCCCATATAGTAATTCATCCCCCATAGTAATTCATCCCCCCTATAGTAATTCATCCCCCATATAGTAATTCATCCCCCCTATAGTAATTCATCCCCCCTATAGTAATTCATCCCCCATATAGTAATTCATCCCTCATATAGTAATTCATCCCCCATAGTAATTCATCCCCCCTATAGTAATTCATCCCCCCTATAGTAATTCATCCCCCATAGTAATTCATCCCCCATAGTAATTCATCCCCCATATAGTAATTCATCCCCCATAGTAATTCATCCCCCCTATAGTAATTCATCCCCCCTATAGTAATTCATCCCCCATATAGTAATTCATCCCCCATAGTAATTCATCCCCCATAGTAATTCATCCCCCATATAGTAATTCATCCCCCATAGTAATTCATCCCCCATAGTAATTAATCTCCCATATAGTAATTCATCCCCCATAGTAATTCATCCCCCCTATAGTAATTCATCCCCCCTATAGTAATTCATCCCCCATATTGTGTGAATTCACTTACCTTTGCTCCGCGCGTTCCTCTCGCTGGGTTCCCGCGCCGTTCTGGTCTTCAGGGCGGACTGTGAGAGGAGAGGAGTTCGTCACGCTGCCCCGCCTACATCCGGGCTGTCCCGCCTACATCCTGACAGCCAATGTTTGCCAGCAGGCGCCCGGCACACAGAAGATCTGCATTAAAAGAGCCGCGGCTTGCCGACCCTATTGCCTGTCACCTGGTGGGCAGTGTGCTCCGGAGCTGCAGGAAAGGTGAAAAAGAGCCGCATGCGGCTCCGGAGCCGCGGGTTGCCGACACCCGGCCTAGGCTATAAGAAGATTGCTAAGACCCTGAAACTGAGCTGCAGCACGGTGGCCAAGACCATACAGCGGTTTAACAGGACAGGTTCCACTCAGAACAGGCCTCGCTATGGTGGACCAAAGAAGTTGAGTGCACGTGATCAGCGTCATATCCAGAGGTTGTCTTTGGGAAATAGATGTATGAGTGCTGCCAGCATTTCTGCAGAGGTTGAAGGGGTGGCGGGGTCAGCCTGTCAGTGCTCAGACCATACGCCGCACACTGCATCAAATTGGTCTGCATGGCTGTCGTCCCAGAAGGAAGCCTCTTCTAAAGATGATGCACAAGAAAGCCGCAAACAGTTTGCTGAAGACAAGCAGACTAAGGACATGGATTACTGGAACCATGTCCTGTGGTCTGATGACACCAACATCAACTGATTTGGTTCAGATGGTGTCAAGCGTGTGTGGCGGCAACCAGGTGAGGAGTACAAAGACAAGTGTGTCTTGCCTACAGTCAAGCATGGTGGTGGGAGTGTCATGGTCTGGGGCTGCATGAGTGCTGCCGGCACTGGGGGGCTACAGTTCATTGAGGGAACCGTGAATGCCAACATGTACTGTGACATACTGAAGCAGAGCATGATCCCTCCCTTCAGAGACTGGGCCTCAGGGCAGTATTCCAACATAACGACCCCAAACACACCTCCAAGACCACCACTGCCTTGCTAACGAAGCTGAGGGTAAAGGTGATGGACTGGCCAAGTGTGTCTCCAGACCTAAACCCTATTGAGCATCTGTGGGACATCCTCAAATGGAAGGTGGAGGAGTGCAAGGTCTCTAACATCCACCAGCTCCGTGATGTCGTCATGGAGGAGTGGAAGATGGAAGGTGGAGGAGCGCAAGGTCTCTAACATCCACCAGCTCTGTGATGTCATCATGGAGGAATAGAAGAGGACTTCAGTGACAACCTGTGAAGCTCTGGTGACCTCCATGCCCAAGAGGGTTAAGGCAGTGCTGGAAAATAATGGCGGCCACATAAAATATTGACACTTTGGGCCCAATTTGGACCTTGTCACTTAGGGGTGGACTCACTTTTGTTGCCAGCGGTTTAGACATTAATGGCTGTGTGTTGAGTTATTTTGAGGGGACAGCAAATTAACATGTTATACAAGCTGTACACTGACTACGTCACATTGTAGCAAAGTGTAATTTCTTCAGTGTTGTCACATGAAAAGACAATCAACTATTTACACAAATGTGAGGGGTGGATTCACTTCTGGGAGATACTGTACCTGTGTACGGGATGCAGTGATCAGGAACATGTTATATACAGCCCTGTGTATAGAGTGCAGTAGCCAGGAGCATATCCTATACAGCCCTGTGTATAGAGTGCAGTGGTCAGGAGCATATCCTATACAGCCCTGTGTATAGAGTGCAGTGGTCAGGAGCATATCATATACAGCCCAGTGTATAGAGTGCAGTGGTCAGGAAAATGTCATATACAGCCCTGTGTACAGAGTGCAGTGGTCAGGAGCATATCATATACAGCCCTGTGTATAGAGTGCAGTGGTCAGGAGCATGTCATATACAGCCCTGTGTATGGACTGCAGTGGTCAGGAGCATGTAATATACAGCACTGTGTACAGAGTGCAGTGGTCAGGAGCATGTCATATACAGCCCTGTGTATAGAGTACAGTGGCCAGGAGCATGTCATATACAGCCCTGTGTATAGAGTGCAGTGGTCAGGAGTACATCATATACAGCCCTGTGTATAGAGTGCAGTGGTCAGGAGCATGTCATATACAGCCCTGTGTATAGAGTGCAGTGGTCAGGATCATGTCATATACAGCCCTGTGTATAGAGTGCAGAGGTCAGGAACATGTCATATACAGTCCTGTGTATAGAGTGCAGTGGTCAGGAGCATGTCATATACAGCCTTGTGTATAGAGTGCAGTGGTCAGGAGCATGTCATATACAGCCTTGTGTATAGAGTGCAGTGGTCAGGAGCATGTCATATACAGCCCTGTGTATAGAGTGCAGTGGTCAGGAGTACATCATATACAGCCCTGTGTATAGAGTGCAGTGGTCAGGAGCATGTCATATACAGTCCTGTGTATAGAGTGCAGTGGTCAGGAGCATGTCATATACAGCCTTGTGTATAGAGTGCAGTGGTCAGGAGCATGTCATATACAGCCTTGTGTATAGAGTGCAGTGGTCAGGAGCATGTCATATACAGCCCTGTGTATGGACTGCAGTTGTCAGGAGCATGTCATATACAGCCCTGCGTATAGAGTGCAGTGGTCAGGAGCATGTCATATACAGCCCTGCGTATAGAGTGCAGTGGTCAGGAGCATGTCATGGCATATAGAGTGCAGAGTATTAGAACCATGCCAGTCATACAGGGGGAGATTTACTAAAGCTGGTTCACTCAGAATCTGGAGCACCCATGCATGGTAGCCAATCAGCTTCTATTCTTAGCTAGTTCAATTATGCTTTAGCAATAAAACCTGGAAGCGGATTGGTTTCCATGTAGAAGTACATGAGATTCTAAGTGAACTAGCTGTAGTAAATAAACCCCACAGACACTAGGTATAGAGTAATACTAATAATGACAACAATGCCAGAGAAGAACTGTTCCATCTGCTCTTTCAGAACACAGAACAGGCTTTCTCCGGGTCTTCTACTGATATTTATTAGAGAGAAAAGTCTCTCCTGTACTGTTCTCTCTCTTTGACATATCGTAGAATAAAGCCGTATTGTTCTTTCAGTGTCATCCTCCCGTGTTCTGTCCATTTCCACACTGACATCAACAGCTCCTCCACCATCCCGGACTATTTGTTGTCTCACCATGTTTCCAATGATGGAGATCCAGTGGTCAGTGTAGTGGTCCCTCACATTGGTGACCAATGGGAGAAGGATCCCCTTATATCAGTGGTCAGTGTAGTGGTCCCTTACATTGGTGACCAGTGGGAGAAGGACCCCCTTATATCAGTGGTCAGTGTAGTGGTCCCTCACATTGGTGACCAGTGGGAGAAGGATCCCCTTATATCATTGGTCAGTGTAGTGGTCCCTTACATTGGTGACCAATGGGAGAAGGACCCCCTTATATCAGTGGACAGTGTAGTGGTCTCTCACATTGGTGACCAATGGGAGAAGGACCCCCTTATATCCGTGCTCAGTGTAGTGGTCCCTCACATTGGTGACCAATGGGAGAAGGACCCCCTTTTATCAGTGGTCAGTGTAGTGGTCCCTCACATTGGTGACCAATGGGAGAAGGATCCCCTTATATCATTGGTCAGTGTAGTGGTCCCTCACATTGGTGACCAACGGGAGGACCCTCTTATATCAGTGGTCAGTGTAGTGGTCCCTTACATTGGTGACCAATGGGAGAAGGACCCCCTTATATCAGTGGTCAATAGTAGAAGGACATTTTGCCATCAGTGTGAAGACTGCTCCCCTTACAGATCATTGATGTCAGTTATTACTAAGAGACAGAAATTGTTCATTGCTGAAGGAACTCCTAGAAACCTTTGGAGGACCTCTGACTGAGAAAGGCTGGACTAGGCAGTCATATATTTCTGTCCCCCTTGGTGGGAGTGGAAGTGACCCCTCTATAAGGATCTACAGTCCATACACACCCAGCACAAGGCCGGGGTCACACTACCAGACGCTTCTCGGGGCTGCAGTTCCTCTGAGCTCCACAAGATGGTGATCTCACTTCTACCCAGACAGGAAGGCTCTATAGAAGACACAGGAAGTGATGTAAGGTACAGACAGGAAGTGATGTCAGGTACAGACAGGAAGTTCTGGGTGAGAGGTGAGGTGGGAGGAAGTAAAGAGGAGACGTTTGTGGAAGTGGCAGCAGAGGAGGTAATAAGATGTTATTTCCTATTTACACCCAGTAACCCCCCGTCATGTCCGTCCTCTTCCCCCATAGTCACGTCCGTCCTCTTCCTCCATAGTCACATCCGTCCTCTTCCCCCATAGTCACGTCCGTCCTCTTCCTCCACAGTCACCTTTGTCCTCTTCCTCCACGGTCACGTCCGTCCTCTTCCTCCACAGTCACGTCCGTCCTCTTCCTCCATAGTCACGTCCGTCCTCTTCCCCCATGGTTACGTCCGTCCTCTTCCCCCATAGTCACGTCCGTCCTCTTCCCCCATGGTTACGTCCGTCCTCTTCCCCCATAGTCACGTCCGTCCTCTTCCTCCATGGTCACGTCCGTCCTCTTCGTCCATAGTCACGTCCGTCCTCTTCCTCCATGGTCACGTCCGTCCTCTTCCTCCATGGTCACGTCCGTCCTCTGCCTCCATAGTCACGTCCGTCCTCTGCCTCCATAGTCACGTCCGTCCTCTGCCTCCATAGTCACGTCCGTCCTCTTCCTCCATAGTCACGTCCGTCCTCTTCCTCCATAGTCACGTCCGTCCTCTGCCTCCATAGTCACGTCCGTCCTCTTCCTCCATAGTCACGTCCGTCCTCTTCCTCCATAGTCACGTCCGTCCTCTGCCTCCATAGTCATGTCTGTCCTCTTCCTCCATAGTCACTGTGACGTCTTTTATCTCCAGCAGATGATGATACACACATATATAGTGTGGGAACCCAGATTAACCCCTTCAGGGGCACAACATTCCCCCACTTCCGGGGGCCGGAACATTCTCCTCATTGTGGAGATGGGTCACCTTCTCACCTCATCAGTCTATACTAGGGGTCTCCAAACTGTTGAAACAAAGGGCCAGTGTACTGCCCTTTAAATATTAGGTGGGGGCTGGACTGTGGCCATAGGAAGTAGGAAATGTCCTGACATTGATGGGAGTAAACCAATGTTTCTCAACGATTTTTTCAGTCAAGGCACCCTTTAAAATTATGGACAGTCCTGAGGCACTCTTATCCACATGCCGCCCAGCCACTGTAGAAATATGGCGGCAGGGCGGCACGGCTGGGCAAAACCATGTTTTAAAACGTGTGTTTTTAAAACAGGTAGGGGGAGCGTGCGAGGCGCGCCGCCGCCCTACCTGTCCCGCCGATCACAGCCGCGGATGTCAGTCGCCGGGTCACAGCCGGTCGTTACCGGCTATGTCCCGACGATTAGTGGCAATCAGTGACAGAGAGAACAGCTGCAGTAGCTGTGCTTTCTGTCAGTTCCCTGACAGCTGCAGGACACGCTGATCGGGACAAAAAGAGTTTATCTGTCCCGATCAGCAGTGTTCCCTGCAGTACACCCCGCCCCCTAGTAAAACACTCCCCTCACACAGATAACCCTTTCCTGAATAATAAAGTTAACCCCTTCCTCCCCAGTGCCATTAGTACAGTGTCAGTGTTTTTTTTTTTGCACTGATCACTGTATTGGTGTCACTGGGGATGTCAGTGACCCCAAGTCAGTACCCCCCAATGTCAGAATGTCCGCCGTAGTCCCGCCATAAGTCGCTGGTCGCTGCCATTATCAGTTTAAAAAAAACCCTAAAAATCCCAGTATCTTTCCCGCCATTTGTAAACGCTATAACTTTCACGTAAACCAATTAATTTACACGTATTGGTTTTTTTTTTAGCAAAGACATGTCGCAGAATGCATTTTGGCAGAAATTTATGACTAAATTTGATTTTTAAATTTTTTTTTCTGGACATGTTTTATAGCAAAAAGTCCAAAATATTGTTTTTTTTCCTCAAAATTGTCAGCCTTTTTTTTTATAGCACAAAAAATAAAAAACGCACAGGCGATCAAATACCACCAAAAGAAAGCTAAATTTTTGGGGGAAAAAAGGATGTAAATTTCATTTATGTACCGTATTGCATGACCGCGCAATTGTCCGTTAAACTAGAGCAGCGCTGTATAGCAGAAAAATGGTGTAAATTGCAGTATCTATACCATAGTTTGTAGACGCTATAACTTCGCACAAAGCAATCAATATACACTTATTGGGATTTTTTTTACCAAAAACATGGAGCAGAATACATTTTGGCCTAAATTTATAACCAACTTTGAGTTTACTATATATTTTTTATAGCTGAAAGTAAAAAATATTGTTTTTCTTCAAAATTTTTGGCCTTTTTTTGTTTATAGCGTGAAAAATAAAAAGCGCACAGGTGATCAAATACCACCGAAAGAAAGCTCTATTTGTGTGAAAAAAAGGACGTAACTTTCGTTTGGGTGCAGCATTGCATGACCGCGCAATTATCAGTTGAATTAGTGCAGCGCCGAACGGCAAAAAGAGGCCTGGTCATTAAGGGGGGTAAATCCTCTGGAGGTCAAGTGGTTAACCCCTCGCCTACCGGGCACTGATACCCCCTTCCTGCCCAGACCAGTTTTCAGCACTGTTGCACTTTGAATGACAATTGCGCGGTCATGCGACACTGTACCCATATGAAATTTCTATCATTGTTTTTGAGACAGATCGAGCTTTCTTTTGGTGGTATTTAATCACCTCTGGGTTTTTTATTTTTTTGCTAAACAAACCAAAAACAACTGAAAATTATGAAAAAAAAGTTTTTTCTTACTTTCTGTTATAAAATTAAAAATTAAATGATTTTTGTCCTTCTCTGATGTGCGCTAATGAGGCTGCAGTGATGGGCACTGATAGGCTGCACTGATGAGGAGGCACTGGTAGGTGGCACTGATGGGCATTGACAGGCATCACTGGGCACTGTTAGACGGCACTGACGGGCACTGTTAGGCGGCACTGATGGGCACTGTTAGGTGGCACTGTGAAGCGGCACTGACTGGCACTGATAGGTGGCACTGAAAGGCAGCTCAGATGGGCACTAATATGTGGCATTGATGTGCACTGGTAGGCACTGATATATGGCATTGATGTGCACTGGTAGGCACTGATATATGGCATTGATGTGCACTGGTAGGCACTGATATGTGGCATTGATGGGCACTGGTAGGCACTGATATGTGGCATTGATGGGCACTGGTAGGCACTGATATGTGGCATTGATGTGCACTGGTAGGCACTGATATGTGGCATTGATGGGCACTGGTAGGCACTAATATGTGGCATTGATGTGCACTGGTAGGCACTGATATGTGGCATTGATGTGCATAGGTAGGCACTGATATGTGGCATTGATGTGCACAGGTAGGCACTGATATGTGGCATTGATGTGCACTGATATGTGGCATTGATGGGCACTGGTAGGCACTAATGTGTGGCATTGATGTGCACTGGTAGGCACTGATATGTGGCATTGATGTGCACTGATATGTGGCATTGATGGGCACTGGTAGGCACTAATGTGTGGCATTGATGTGCACTGGTAGGCACTGATATGTGGCATTGATGGGCACTGGTAGGCACTGATATGTGGCATTGATGGGCACTGGTAGGCACTGATATGTGGCATTGATGGGCACTGGCAGGTGGCATTGATGGGGCTACGCTGATCACCTGTGCCCTGATGATCAGTGTACATGTCCCCTCTGAGGAATGCTGATTACCGGCTCCCCTCTCCTCTGTCAGTGTGACAGCTCGTGAGGAGAGAAATGCCGATAACCGACATTTCCCTGTTTACATGTGATCAGCTGTGATTGGACACAGCTGATCACATGACCGAGCCAACGTCTTTGGCTCTTTCTGTTGATCGGTGATCCGCTCTGTACCAGGAACACAGCACACCGCCGATCACCGCACACGCGTGGTTAGAGTGGGAGGACATCATAAGACATCCTCCCAGAATGAGAGAACCGCCTTGCGCCCGTCATTTCCTTATATGGCGGGCGGGAGGCGGTTATAATGATGGACAGTCCTGAGGCGCCCCATTCTAAAATGTGAAAAACTATTCTAATAGTTTCTATAACGCAGCAACTTCCACACATGTAGGACACCCAACATTAGAGGGGACTTATTCTTCCAAAGCAAATATACTTTTGCACACTGGTACTGACTAGTATTCCCATGTTTCTCTTCTCCCTCAGTTTTTCTCCATCACTCAGCTAATGTGACCCCAGCACTGATGGAGAGGGGCGGGGGGAGGGTCAAACTAGGATGCTGTGCAGGCAGCTGACACCCCCTTACCAACTGATGATGTCATTGGTTGTCAGGACACCAGCGGCTAGAAGGTCGTAATGGCGCACAATGAAAACCTGTCGCTTTGTGCAACTAAAAGGCCAGCTTGTTCCACTCACTGGCTTGTATACAAGTTTTGGGCAATTTTTAGACATTTTGCCAAGGCACCCCTGAAGAAATCTCAAGGCACCCCAGGGTGCCTGGGAACCCTGGTTGACAAAGGCTGGAGTGAATAATGCCATAGGCTTGGTGGTCAGTGGGAGTAAAAAAAAAGTAAAAAATTATTGATGTCAGTGGGAGAAATAGTTCACTGTCTCTGGTATCAGTGGGATGAATAGTACCCCATTGATGGTGTCAGTGGGAGGAATTGTGCCCCATCATTGGTGTCAGTGGGAGGAATAATGCCCCATTGATGGTGTCAGTGGGAGGAATTGTACCCCATTGATGGTGTCAGTCGGAGGAATTGTACCCCATCGATGGTGTCAGTGGGAGGAATAGTGCCCCATCATTAGTATCAGTGGGAGTTATAGTGCCCCATCGATGGTGTCAGTGGAAGGTATAGTGCCCCATCGATGGTGTCAATGGGAGGAATAGTGTCCCATCATTGGTATCAGTGGGAGGAATAGTGCCCCATCATTGGTGTCAGTGGGAGGAATAGTGCCCCATCATTGGTGTCAGTGGGAGGAATAGTGCCCCATCATTGGTGTCAGTGGGAGGAATAGTGCCCCATCATTGGTGTCAGTGGGAGGAATAGTGCCCCATCATTGGTGTCAGTGGGAGGAATAGTGCCCCATCATTGGTATCAGTGGGAGGAATAGTGCCCCATCATTGGTATCAGTGGGAGGAATAGTGCCCCATCATTGGTATCAGTGGGAGGAATAGTGCCCCATCATTGGTATCAGTGGGAGGAATAGTGCCCCATCATTGGTATCAGTGGGAGGAATAGTGCCCCATCATTGGTATCAGTGGGAGGAATAGTGCCCCATCATTGGTATCAGTGGGAGGAATAGTGTCCCATCATTGGTATCAGAGGGAGGAATAGTGCCCCATCATTGGTGTCAGTGGGAGGAATAGTGCCCCATCATTGGTATCAGTGGGAGGAATAGTGCCCCATCATTGGTATCAATGGGAGGAATAGTGCCCCATCATTGGTATCAGTGGGAGGAATAGTGCCCCATCATTGGTGTCAGTGGGAGGAATAGTGCCCCATCATTGGTGTCAGTGGGAGGAATAGTGCCCCATCATTGGTGTCAGTGGGAGGAATAGTGTCCCATCATTGGTATCAGTGGGATGAATAGTGCCCCATCATTGGTATCAGTGGGAGGAATAGTACCCCATCGATGGTGTCAATGGGAGGAGTAGTGCCCCATCATTAGTGTCAGTGGGAGGCATAGTACCCCATCGATGGTGTCAGTGGGAGGTATAGTGCCCCATCGATGGTGTCAGTGGGAGGAAGAGTGCCCTGTCTTTGGTGTCAGTGGAGGAAATAGTATCTCATATCAGTGTAAGGAGCAATTCCCCAAGGGCTGGATAAAAGCAAGCAAAGGGCCCCAGTTTGGAAACCCCTGGTCTATACTAACGGATTATATGACTTTTATCAGTGTCGGGGGATGGGGGGTTATTTCGGGGGATTGGAATATGAATGTCTTTATTTTATAAGATTCAAATAGGAAGAAAGAGAGAAAATGTCATTTGTAGGAAATGTCCTGAAAACGTATTTCTCCATAATGATCCCAGTCTCAGATATTCATCCTGAAATGTGATCAGTAAAGTCTCCGGAGAACACGGAGATCACAGGGATAGGATGTGTCCTGGCAAAGCCCAAAGACAACGTTCATATTTCAGTTTAGGAGAGGTGGGACGCACCCGGGAGAAATGATTCTGTGTACAGAAACCTCACAGAGCGCCCCCACAGCTCCTCCTCCCAATGTCCTCCAACCAGAGTCAGAGAATCCTGTGACATCACACTGACCTCACAGCTCCTCCTCCCAATGTCCCTCCAACCGGAGTCAGAGAATCCTATGACATCACACTGACCTCACAGCTCCTCCTCCCAATGTCCCTCCATCCAGAGTCAGAGAATCCTATGACATCACACTGACCTCACAGCTCCTCCTCCCAATGCCCCTCCAACCACTGTCACAGAATCCTATGACATCACACTGACCTCACAGATCCTCCTCCCAATGCCCCTCCAACCAGAGTCAGAGAATCCTATGACATCACACCGACCTCACAGCTCCTCTCCCCAATGTCCCTCCAACCAGAGCCAGAGAATCCTATGACATCACACTGACCTCACAGCTCCTCCTCCCAATGTCCCTCCATCCAGAGTCAGAGAATCCAATGACATCACACTGACCTCACAGCTCCTCCTCCCAATGTCCCTCCAACCAGAGTCAGAGAATCCTATGACATCACACTGACCTCACAACTCCTCCTCCCAATGTCCCCCCTTCTGACTCTTCTCTTTTTTTCTACGCTCTTATTATGTAGGCGGATCCTTGACATCACAGTGACCTCACAGCTCTTCCTCCCAATGTCCCTCCATCCAGAGTCAGAGAATCCTATGACATCACACTGACCTCACAGCTCCTCCCCCCATGTCCCTCCAACCGGAGTCAGAGAATCCTAAGACATCACACTGACCTCACAGCTCCTCCTCCCAATCTCCCTCCATCCGGAGTCAGACAATCCTATGACATCACATTGACCTCACAGCTCCTCATCCAATGTCCCTCCATCCAGAGTCAGACAATCCTATGACATCACACTGACCTCACAGCTCCTCCTCCTCCCAATGTCCCTCCATCCAGTCAGAGAATACTATGACATCACACTGACCTCACAGCTCCTCCTCCCAATGTCCCTCCATCCAGAGTCAGAGAATCCTATGACATCACACTGACCTCACAGCTCCTCCCCCCAATGTCCCTCCATCCAGAGTCAGAGAATCCTATGACATCACACTGACCTCACAGCTCCTCCTCCAATTTTGTGAGTCTGAACTGTAGTTTAGGGCTTGTTACTTTTTATTAAACAAACTCAAAGTTCAACAGAAGAATAGTTGCCCACACAGGGGTTTCCACCATCAACATACAAACTGAAAAACAAAATGCCAAGCCACCTGGCTCTTTCTTCAGCTTAGTTCTTAAACTTCGGCTCTTGGCAGGCCCCTCTGACCGGGCCCCTGAGTACCTCTGTCCCTCACTCAGCTTTCCTGGCTCTCTTGTCACTCCTGGCTCTCCCAGCCATTCAGTTTGCAGCAACCTGCTGCTTGGTAGGGGTTCTCATGACACCCTGAGCTCTCTCAGCTCTTAGTCCTCCAGATTCACCTAGTGATCTCAACTTTCCCAGTACTCCAGACTCGCCGAGGTGTCTCCACTTCTTCAGTCTTATGAACAAGGAACCTCTCCTCCAGAGTGTTGTCTCTTTGAGTGAAGTACACCTGTCCCTGAAAGGGTGCCCTGAGCTATGTCCAGGTTCTTCATTATGGGATGTGCACACCTACACCCACAGCCTGCTGGTCTCCTGCAAGACCTGGACACTGGGTTGGAGATTTCTTCTATCTCAAATCTATCCATACTCCAGAACCCAATCGGGGAATACAAAAACCAGGAAAATTAAAAAAACAAACACTTTTTTGCATTCAGAATCAATATTCAGAGTTCCACACTCTGCTTTTGTGACAACCCTGTGCCATATCTACTTCCATTTTCACAGCAGCAGAGCCTCGCATTGTCAAAGTATAGTCCTGGAGTGGGGCTTCAACAAAATGGAGACCTGAACAGTGATGGGAGGATTCTGAGAGATCACATGACACCACTCTTATCTCTATCAATAATACAGACCTGACCGGAGAGGTGAGGAGGATTCTGGGAGGTCACATGACATCACTCATCTCTATTAATAATACAGACCTGACCGGAGAGGTGAGGAGGATTCTGGGAGGTCACATGACATCACTCTCATCTCTATTAATAAAACACAGACCTGACCGGAGAGGTGAGGAGGATTCTGGGAGGTCACATGACATCACTCTTATCTCTATTAATAAAAGACAGACCTGACCAGAGAGGTGAGGAGGATTCTGGGAGGTCACATGACATCACTCTTATCTCTATTAATAAAACGCAGACCTGACCGGAGAGGTGAGGAGGATTCTGGGAGGTCACATGACATCACTCTCATCTCTATTAATAAAACACAGACCTGACCGGAGAGGTGAGGAGGATTCTGGGAGGTCACATGACATCACTCGTATCTCTATTAATAAAACACAGACCTGACCGGAGAGGTGAGGAGGATTCTGGGAGGTCACATGACATCACTCTTATCTCTATTAATAAAACACAGACCTGACCGGAGAGGTGAGGAGGATTCTGGGAGGTCACATGACATCACTCTTATCTCTATTAATAAAACACAGACCTGACTGGAGAGGTGAGGAGGATTCTGGGAGATCACATGACATCACTCTCATCTCTTAATAAAACACAGACCTGACTGGAGAGGTGAGGAGGATTCTGGGAGGTCACATGACATCACTCTCATCTCTAGTAATAATACGCAGACCTGACCGGAGAGGTGAGGAGGATTCTGGGAGGTCACATGACATCACTCTTATCTCTATTAATAAAACACAGACCTGACCGGAGAGGTGAGGAGGATTCTGGGAGGTCACATGACATCACTCTCATCTCTTAATAAAACACAGACCTGACCGGAGAGGTGAGGAGGATTCTGGGAGGTCACATGACATCACTCTCATCTCTTAATAAAACACAGACCTGACCGGAGAGGTGAGGAGGATTCTGGGAATGTCATTTGATTTGACTGTTTGTGTTCATTTATAGAGATTTCTTCCTGTGAACCCTGGTGATCATATGACATCACATTGCCTCCACCTCCGTTTCAGAGTAGTAACCTCAGGATCAATATTATCAGAGAAGAGTATAAAGAGGAGGATGAGGAGTATGGAGTGATGGAGGAGCTTTCAGAAGGACACAAGGATATGATGGAGCCACCTAATACCAGGAACCCACCAGAGAGATGTCCCCGTCCTCTGTATTCCCGGCATTCCACACAGGAACGTCACACCATCCCTCATCATCATCAGGTAGATGGATCCAGTCATGGGAACCCACCAGAGAGATGTCCCCATCCTCTGTATTCCCGGGATTCCACACAGGAAGGTCACACCATCCCTCACCATCATCAGGTAGATGAGGAACAATCACTGATGGTATCATTAGGATCTGTACATTATCTGCATTGTTACCATTGATGGCATTTTATTTTATATTCAGAGTGGAAACCTGAGAGATTCTAAAGTTGATATTAAAGAAGAGAAAAAGGAGACGGTTGATAAAGATGGGGTGATGGAGGAGTCAAAGTTTCTAAAGGACACCATAGTGGAGTCATCCAGCTACAGAAACCCATCAGAAAGATGTCCCCGTCCTCCTTCTTCCCAGGATTCCACACAGGAAGGTCACACCATCCCTCACCATCATCAGGTAGATGATTGACAATTATTGATAGTTATGATTTATACACAGCAGGAATGAATGTTTATTATATATTCAGAGTGGAATCCTCGGGGATGATAATATTGTTGTTAGAAAATATTATAAAGAGGAGGATGAGGAGTTCTGAGAAGGACACAAGGATATGATGGAGTCACATAATACCAGGAACCCACCAGAGAGATGTCCCCGTCCTCTGTATTCCTGGGATTCCACACAGGAAGGTCACACCATCCCTCACTGTTACAAGGTTGGAAGGAATATCTAGAACATGGATTAGTGGAGACAATGTGTGGATTTTTTATGTGATGTCACAATATTAATGCTTATGTTTTACAGATGATATTTTCTTTCATTTTCTTTGTTTAGTGGGAAGATCCTAAAGATTTCAAATTTGAGGTTAAATCAGAAGAAGAAGAGGCGTATGTGAGGGATGATCAGCAGTCTATGGAGGAGGATGGAATAACGGGGACATTTATAGAGGAGGACACTCCTACAGAGATCAGCACAGGTGGGTCATGAACACTAAATCCATTCCTCCACCCATACTGCTCACTGATTGGTCCAGAGTAGGGCGGGGACTGGGTGATATCAGCCTGTAATCCCCTGGTCACTTTCCTGAGCTGTGTTCCCCGTCCTGTATTCCTGGATTTCTCTCGGATAATCTTCCTTCTCTGTGCTGCAGACACAATTTATGTGTGTATATACTCTATGTTGTACATTACATACTCCTGACCCCTGCACTATATACTCTATGTTGTACATTCCATACTCCTGACCCCTGCACTATATACTCTGTTATACATTCCATACTCCTGACCCCTGCACTATATACTCTATGTTGTACATTACATACTCCTGCACTATATACTCTATGTTGCACATTACATACCCACTGCATTATATAAGTGTAATATTTATTCTCTTTTTCCTAGTCATCTTCTAGGAGAGCTTCACACAAGAGATAATCTGCTCCCAGGAAACACCCGTTCCACCTTATTTTCCTATAAGTAGCCTCTCTCCCTGGGGGACGCTCAGTATTAGTGTTTCTTCCGGCCAGGAACAATGCTACACCCATTTGTTTGTTTTTTTTCCTGGCCGTTTGGTGGGGTACAGAGACCCCTTGGCTGGGGCCCCCCCTCCCTCCTCTTCTCAGCAAGGCAGGGGCCTTGTGGGGTGGCTTCAGCCAGGTTTTTTCCCTGAACACACCCTCTTGGAGATGGGGGAGACAGACCCCTCGGACGGTCCAGCTGGGCTCTCCAGGGGGTAAAACCTGCTGCACTGACCTGCTTGGAAGAGCCACTACCTTGTGGGGCAAAGCCCACCTTCCTCCCCACATCTCCACAGCATGGGAACGAGGAGGTGAGGGCCGGGACGCCGCTGCCACGTCATTTCCAGGTGCCAGGACCGTGATGTCACTTCCGGCATCGGAGAAACAGGAAGTGGACCACCGCCATCTTGGATATGGGCGACGGGCCTCAAATTTGCCCCATGCCATTGCCGCTCCATCCACCAGCGGCCGTGAGAGGCATGTCAGCGTGCCTGGGACCAAAGGGAGGGGGCGGAGCCCCACCAACCCTGTAAAAACAGCCGCACCGAGGGCGAGCTGCGGCAAAAATGGAGGCAGATCTGTTGGAGCTGGGGGAGGCCAGCAGCAAGGTAAGAGCCTTCTGGGCTGCCACTCGGGTCAAATCCAAGACTCAGCCCAAGTTACTGGCGAAGCCAAGTGGGAGGAAGACTGGGACACTTCCACACACAATGGCTGAAGACTACCCAGAACGCATTCATCCTAGACACAATTCGCAACGGCTACAGGATAGAGTTTTCAAGACTCCCCCCTCGGAAGGTTTTTCGTGACCCCCTTACCAAGGGACGGGGAAAAGGCAGGCGCACTGGTGAACCTCCTGGAAGGAATGCTCCAACATAATGTGGTTTGTCAGCTGGAGGAGGAAGAGAGGGGAAGGGGATTCTACTCCCATTTTTATTCTAAGAAGAAAGGCATCTGGAAGTTACAGAATGATAGTCAACCTGAAGAAGGTCAACGAATTGGTAAAACCCAAAACATTCCACATGGAAACAATACACACGACGAAAGAACTCCTTCCGCCGGGAGCATTTAGACCTAAAGGACGCATACCTTCACGTCCCGATAAGGGAAGAATCGAGGAAGTTTCTAAGGTTCGCACTAAAAGGCAAACGAAGAACGATCTTATTTCAATTCAATGCACTGCTTCAGCTCCAAGAATATTCACAAAGATCCTAGCAGAACCTCTGCAAGCCCTGAGGTTAGAGTGGATAAATATCATCCCCTATCTGGACGACCTGCTCTTCTTGCGGACACGGAAAGAGGCCTGAAGTCCCACGTAGAACACACAATATCCTTCCTGGAAAACCTAGGATGGATAATAAACATGGAGAAATCACAGCTAGTCCCTTCCAGGAGGATCACGTATCTGGGATACATTCTGGATTCTACAAATACCTGCTTATACCTGACCGCAGAGAAAGCGCTCAAACTACAAGACTCGGAAACCTTTCCGGGGGATGGCGACCTGCACAGTCAGAAAAGCCATGAAGCTTGTCGGGCACATGACAGCCGCCATACCGGGGGTACATAACTACACTCTAGAACAGCAATGGGCAAACTGCGGGCCGTATACGGCCCGGCGGACCTTTTAATCCGGCCCGCGGAGCTGTCAGGATGTGTGTAGGCGGGGCAGCGTGACAAACGTGAGGGAAGCTAGGCTCCTCTCACAGTCCGCCCTGAAGACCGGAACGGCGCGGGAACATGGCGAGAGGAACGCGCGGAGCAAAGGTAAGTGAATTGACACAGGGGGGACTTGGCTTACTACTTGGGGGGGAATAGTACTATGGGGAATGAATTACTATAGGGGGGATGAATTACTATATGGGGGATGAATTACTATATGGGGGATGAATTACTATAGGGGGGATGAATTACTATATGGGGGATGAATTACTATATGGGGGATGAATTACTATGGGGGATGAATTACTATATGGGGGATGAATTACTATATGGGGGATGAATTACTATGGGGCATGAATTACTATATGGGGGATGAATTACTATATGGGGGATGAATTACTATAGGGGGGATGAATTACTATAGGGGGGATGAATTACTATATGGGGGATGAAGTACTATGGGGGATGAATTACTATATGGGGGATGAATTACTATAGGGGGGATGAATTACTATAGGGGGGATGAATTACTATGCTTACTATGGGGGAATATTATTATACTTACTATGGATGACACATACACATCATTCATCTACTCTTGGTCCGGCCCTCGGGTCCAATATATGAACCCATTGCGGCCCTCAAGTCAAAAAGTTTGCCCACCCCTGCTCTAGAATGATGCAGAGCCATGTCCTCTCCCACTGGGATGGCAGCCAAGCATCCCTAGATTCCAGCATCCGCCTCACGCACAAAGTGAGAGAATCACTAGAATGGTGGGGGAATATCCACACACTAAAGGTGGGAAGAAAGTGGAAGCAAATCAACCCAATAAGAATCACCACAGATGCAAGCATGTGGGGGTTGGGTGCGCATATGGAGGACTGCCTGACCCAGGGCAAGTGGGACCCGGAGATCTCAGGGAGGTCATCAAACTTCACTATTGGCAATTTTCAGAGCTCTCATGGCTTTTCAGAAGATAGAAGGGAAAGAGGTTCAGATCTTGTCCGACAACGGCGGTCGCATACTCAAACAGGCAGGGAGGCACGAGATCCCCGAAACTGATGGAACTAGTGGAAATCCTCCTGAGCTGGGCAGAAAGGAACCTAAAATCCATCACAGCGTTACACCTGAAAGGGGATCTAAATCAGCTGGCGGACCAGTTGAGCCAGGAGGAAGTCAACCAGTCAGAATGATGCCTCAGCCATACAGTGTTCGACAAAATCTGCACTAGTTGAGGTACTCCCTCCATAGACCCAGGGGTGGACTGACCATTTGGAAACTCGGACACTGCCTGAGGGCCCGGGGTCAGTAGGGGGCCCCATGAGATGCCCCTGGTACCTTTTTCATAGGCTTTTTTGAGTTTGGGCAAGGACACAGGGGCCCCATGGTCCCCTATTGCCCGGGGGCCCCATGAGTTGTCAGTCCACCCCTGCATAGACCTCTTCGCCAACAGGAAGAACACAAAACTAGAGAAGTACTTCTGCCTGCAAAAGGACCCCAGGACAGGGACAGATGCACTAGCCCAACAATGGGAAGGAGATATCCTCTATGCTTTCCCACCATTCAGATTGCTACCAAGAGTGATACAGAAGATACAGTCAACTCAAGCCAGGGTCATCCTGATTGCTCCATTCTGGCCCAAAAGATCATGGTTCTCCCTGCTGAAGGAACTGAGCCTAATGGACCTGTGGATGATACCGCCCACGCACGACTTACTCGCACAAGGGGCAGTGGTACACCCACACCCGGAAAAGCTATCCCTGACAGCTGAGCGAAACAGGCTAGCTGGAAAAGGGTTATCAGAAAGAGTAGTCGCCACCATCTTAGACGGGTGAAAAAAGTTGACAAACACACATATGACAAAATCTGAAGAAAATGAAAAGGAATTAGTCGTCAGGGGCCCCCATCCTAAATACAGTACTTGAATTCCTTCAAGCCGGGGCAGACAAGAACCTGGCCGCCAATACTCTTAAGGTGCAAGTAGCCGTTCTGTCTAATTTTTTGGAGCTGAAATTGGCAGAAGACCCCTTAGTAATCAGATTCCTGAGGGCCATCTCCAGATACCGAGTTCCGTCCATGCCAAAGTACCCTATATGGGACCTAGGCACAGTTCTAAAACGTTTTCAGCGAGAACCTTTTGAACCCTTGGAGGAATGCTCTCTCAGGCATTTGACCCTCAAAACCACCCTCCTCATAGCCCTGGTCTCCGCTCAAGTCAGTGAACTACAAGCTGTCAGTAATAGAACCGTACTACACGATCCTGTTGGACAGAATCATCCTCCGCATGGATCCGGCTTTCCTACCAAAGGTCGCGTCGCATGTTCATAGTTCACAAGAAATAGCAATACCATCCTTTGATAGAAACCCAAGCAACGCCAAAGAGGGTGACTACAACAAAATTGATGTAAGGAGATACTTAACCACTTAAGTATTTAAGGGATTTACCCCCCTTAAATGACCACGCCTTTTTTTGCTGTTTGGCGCTGCACTAATTCAAATGATAATTGCGCGGTCATGCAATGCTGCACCCAAACGAAATTTACGTCCTTTTTTTCACACAAATAGAGCTTTCTTTTGATGGTATTTTATCACCTGTGCGCTTTTTATTTTTTGCGCTATAAACAAATAAAACACAAAAATTTTTGAAAAAAAACAATATTTTCTACTTTCAGCTATAAAAAATATATAGTAAACTCAAAGTTGGTTATAAATTTAAGCCAAAATGTATTCTGCTCCATGTTTTTGGTAAAAAAAAAATCCCAATAAGTGTATATTGATTGCTTTGTGTGAAAGTTATAGCGTCTACAAACTATGGTATAGATACTGCAATTTATGCCTTTTTTTGCTATACAGCGCTGCACTAATTCAAATGATAATTGCGCGGTCATGCAATGCTGCACCCAAACGAAATTTACGTCCTTTTTTTCACACAAATAGAGCTTTCTTTTGATGGTATTTTATCATCTGTGCGCTTTTTATTTTTTGCGCTATAAACAAATAAAACACAAAAATTTTTGAAAAAAACCAATATTTTCTACTTTCAGCTATAAAAAATATATCGTAAGCTCAAAGTTAGTCATAAATTTAAGCCAAAATGTATTCTGCTCCATGTTTTTGGTAAAAAAAAATCCCAATAAGTGTATATTGATTGCTTTGTGTGAAAGTTATAGCGTCTACAAACTATGGTATAGATGCTGTAATTTATGCCTTTTTTTGCTATACAGCGCTGCACTAATTCAAATGATAATTGCGCGGTCATGCAATGCTGTACCCAAACGAAATTTTTGTCCTTTTTTTCACACAAATAGAGCTTTCTTTTGGTGGTATTTTATCACCTGTGCGCTTTTTATTTTTTGCGCTATAAACAAAAAAAACACAAAAATTTTGAAAAAAAAAACAATATTTTCTACTTTCAGCTATAAAAAATATATTGTAAACTCAAAGTTATGAATTTAAGCCAAAATGTATTCTGCTCCATGTTTTTGTTAAAAAAAATCCCGTGCATTAGCGGGCAAACTGGCGCTATCTGGGAGGGGTGCTAACACTATCGGAAGTCACCAGTGACACTAATACAGTGATCAGTAAAAATCTGTTCACTGTAATCAATGACACTGGTGACAGGGCAGTGAAGGGGTTAACTGGGGGGGGGGCGGGGGGCGATCAAGGGGTTAAATGGGATTACTGGTGTACTGGCGGGCAAAAAACTGGCGCTATCTGGGAGGGGCGCTAACACTATTGGAAGTTGCCAGCGACACTGATACAGTGATCAGTAAAAATCTGTTCACTGTAATCAATGACACTGGTGACAGGGCAGTGAAGGGGTTACCTGGGGGGGGGGATTAAGGGGTTAAACGGGATTATTGGTGTACTGGCGGCAATCTCTTGCTATCTGGGAGGGGCGCTAACACTATCGGAAGTCGCCAGCGACACTAATACAGTGATCAGTAAAAATCGGTTCACTGATCAGTGACACTGGTGACAGGGCAGTGAAGGGGTTACCTGGGGGGGGGGGATTAAGGGGTTAAACGGGATTACTGGTGTACTGGCGGGCAATCTGGTGCTATCTGGGAGGGGCGCTAACACTATCGGAAGTCAGCAGCGACACTGATACAGTGACCAGTAAAAATCGCTTCACTGATCAATGACACTGGTGACAGGGCAGTGAAGGGGTTAACTGGGGGGGCGATCAGGGGGTTAAATGTGACCTACAGTGTTCCAACTGTAAATGTGTAGTGTTTTACTCACGTTTATTGTGTCTTCTTCTCTGTCTGGAACGGAATGTGTCTAGGCAGAGAAGAATGACATCATATCCTGTCCTGTGTAAATGTCAACACAGGACAGGATAGGACAGGGACCGATCATGTGATTTCAGCCAGACATCACTGGTTTAAAACGTGGTTTTGCGCCCCAGTGCCGCCCTGCACACGTATATATACAGTGGCAGGACGGCAAGCGGTTAATTGCGTACATGGAGCGCACAAAAACATGGAGACGCTCACCCAGTCTCTTCATCCTATTCCAAGGCCCAAGGAAGGGATACAATGCCTCCAAAGGCACCATTGCAAAATGGATAGGAGAGGCCATCTCAGAGGGATACAAAACTGCGTCATTGGCACCTCCACCTGGCATAAAGGCACATTCAACCAGGGCAACTGCAGCCTCCTGGGTGGAAAAGGCTGGGGCCTCCCCCGGACAGATATGCAAGGCCGCAACGTGGTCCAGCTTCGGCACCTTCGCCAGACACTACCGGTTGGACCTGATCCCCAACAAAGACCAGGCGTTAGGCAGAAAGGTTCTGCAAGTGACGCCCCTGCCCTAATGTACGTATTCCTATTCAGTCCGCTCATGTGAAGCTGTCCTAGAAGATGACTCGGGAAATCGCAGTTATTTACCCCTTAACTGTATTTCCAGGAAACTTCTAGGACAGCGTAACTCCCTCCTGATTACTGTGTACTTATATGCTGGTGATATGTTGTTTCTACCAGGGGCGGACTGATCATTTGAAAACTCAGGCACTGCCCGAGGGCCCGGGGTCAGTAGGGGGCCCCATGAGATGCCCTGGTACCTTTTTCATAGGCTTTTTCGAGTTTGGGCAAGGACACAGGGTCCCCATGATCCCCTATTGCCCGGGGGCCCCATGAATTGTCAGTCCGCCCCTGGTTTCTACTGCCATCTTTATGTTTCTCCTAGGCCTTTGGTCATATTCCTGTACTGAGGGTCCCCCAGGGAGAGAGGCTACTTATAGGAAAAAGTGGAACTCGTGTTTCCTGGGAGGAGCCTATCTCTCATGTGACGCTGTCCTGGAAGATTCCTGGAAATACAGTTAACAGGTAAATAACTGTTGTTTGTTTGTTTTTTTTTACACTAATTTTTTTGGACATTTCTGAAGATGTGATTGGAGCACAGACCTTTACATGGTGATAATAATGTGATAATATCCTCAGACTTTGAACCCTTAAACAGAAAGTGATAATGAGGGAGGAGTCAATACCCCAATGATGGTGGTCTTCAGGATCAGTCCAGTCTTCATCTTGGTTGTTCTCCCCCCATCCTCACTCTCTGACCTCTGGTGGGGCTCAGCCCCGCTGTTCTTCATGACTAAATCATGGACTAAATAAGGAAGTGCAGTACTTCTTGTGTTGGGAAGATGGCGATGAGTGATAGAGGGGGTGGGGACCCTCGTCCTATAATCCTCTCATCACTGTCCCTCCTATAAAAGACAGTTCTGGTTGTTTCCTCACTCTCTGACTAAGGTCCATGAATAAAGAAATGACCTGGTAGGAGATCAGAGGAGCCATTTCCTAGATCCCTTGAGGGTGGAATTGTAAGCTCCTCAGATACCAAGCTGCCTGATGTGGGCGGAGTCCTGGTTTGGGGGAACCAATCAGCTCCTGTCTAGTAATCCTCTTTGTCTTTGTATTTTAGTCCATGGCCGGGAGATGAGGAAAACCTCCGAGGATTGTCTCACTTTGTCTCCAGACTGGAAAGTAGAAGATGAGGACATCACACAGTATAGTCCAGGAGAAAACCCGGCTCCCTCCAATGTCCATCCGGCACCACCCAGTGTAGATGGACCATCGGATTCCTCGTATCCTGAGGAACCTCAGACTGTGCGGGACCGGGCCGGCCTTCCAACAGAGAAGAGGTTTCCCTGTACTGAGTGCGGAAAGGGATTCCAATTTAAATCCCAATTTAACTTGCATAAAATGTCTCACACGGGGGAGAAGCCGTATCCCTGCCTTGAGTGCGGGAAATGTTTTTCAAAGAAGTTCAATCTTCTCATACATCAGAGATCTCACACGGGGGAAAAACCATATTCCTGTCCTGAGTGTGGGAAATGTTTTTCAGATAAGCCGCATCTTTACACGCATCAGAGATCTCACACGGGGGAGAAGCCGTATTCCTGCCCTGAGTGCAGGAAATGTTTCATACACAAATCAGTACTTGTCACACATCAGAGATCGCACACAGGCGAGAAGCCATATTCCTGTCCTGAGTGTGGGAAATGTTTCACACAAAAATCAGAACTTGTCACACATCAGAGATTTCACACTGGGGAGAAGCCGTATTCTTGTTCTGAGTGTGGGAAATGTTTTGTACACAAATCAAACCTTGTCACGCATCAAAGATCTCACACAGGGGAGAAACCATTTTCCTGTCCTGAGTGCGGGAAATGTTATTCAGAGAAGTCCAATCTTTACACACATCAGAGATCACACACAGGGGAGAAGCCATTTTCCTGTCCTGAGTGTGGGAAATGCTTTGTAAAAAAATTCAATCTTACCATACATCAAAGGTCTCACACGGGTGAAATGCCGTGCTACTGTAGCGAGTGTGGAAAATCTTTTGTAAGCAAATCAGTACTTGTCACACATCAGAGGTCTCACACGGGGGAAAAGCCGTATTCCTGTCCTGAGTGCGGGAAATGTTTTTCTCAGAAGTCCAATCTTTACAAACATCAGAGATTACACGCTAGTAAGAAATCAGTTTCCTGTTCTGAGTGAAAGAATTGTAACTCAGTGAAGACATGGATGAAGTGTTCTATGATGCTGGCGATTGATAGCAGTAGAAAAATAAAAATTAAGTCATTATCTGTGTTGAATACATTTTGTGATGAAAGTTTTCGCAAACATTTAGAGCAGCGTTTCTCAACCGGGGTGCCGCCAGAGGTCCTCAGGGGGGCCATGGCATCATGCTTGAAAACGCTGTCAGATCCAACCGAACTCCCACTCTGTTGAATATTACAAGACCAAGTGCCTGGTCAGTGCAGTGGAAGGGGGGGCAGCTTTCTGAATCCTGAGCTCCCTACCTCCCCCTACAGGACAGTACCCTGCCAGCACCACCCACAGCTGTGTGGATTGCAATAGAACGGCCTGACCCAAGGCTCTGGTAAGTGGAAAGCAGCGGGGATCAAAAGAGGTGGAGGTTAGCTTGTAGTGTTCAGCAGGGAGAGTGGTGTACATAGGAGTGCTAACGAGGTTTTATGTGGAAGTGAGCAGAGGGGGGTGTGGAGTTGAGCAGAGAGGGGTTTGGGGTGTGGAACTGAGAAGAGGGGTTTGGGGTGCAGAGTTGAGCAGAGGGCGATGTGGAAGTGAGCAGAGGGGGGTGTGGAGGTGAGCAGAGGGCTTTGTGGTGTGGGTGTGAGCAAAGAGAGGGGTGTGGAGGTGAGCCAGAGGGGTTTGTGGTGCGTAGTTGAGCAGAGAGGGGTTTGGAGTGCGGAGTTGAGCAGAGAAGGGTTTGGGGTGTGGAGGTGAGTAAAGGGGTGCGCAGTTGAGCAGAGAGGGGTTTGGGGTGCAGGGTTGAGTTGAGCAGAGAGGGGTGTGGAGGTGAGTAAAGGGGTGCGGAGTGAGCAGAGTGTTTTGGGGTGTGGAGTTGAGAAGAGAGGGGTTTGTGATGTGGAGGTGAGCAGAGAGGGTGATTGTGTAAGTGAGCAGGGAGGGGGGTGTGGAGGTGAGCAGAGAGAGGGGGGTGTGGAGTTGAGAGGGGTTTGGGGTGTGGAGGTGAGCAGAGAGGGTGATTGTGGAAGTGAGCAGAGAGAGGGGGTGTGGAGGTGAGTAAAGGGGTGCGCAGTTGAGCAGAGAGGGGTTTGGGGTGCAGAGTTGAGCAGAGAGGGGTTTGTGATGTGGAGGTGAGCAGAGAGGGGGGTGTGTGGAGTTGAGCAGAGAGGGGTTTGGGGTGCGGAGTTGAGCAGAGAGGGGTTTGGGGTGTGGAGATGAGCAGAGAGAGGGGGTGTGGAGGTGAGTAAAGGGGTGCGGAGTTGAGCAGAGTGTTTTGGGGTGCGGAGTTGAGAAGAGAGGGGTTTGTGATGTGGAGGTGAGCAGAGAGGGTGATTGTGTAAGTGAGCAGAGAGGGGGGTGTGGAGGTGAGCAGAGAGAGGGGGGTGTGGAGTTGAGCAGAGGGGTTTGGGGTGTGGAGGTGAGCAGAGAGAGGGGGGTGTGGAGTTGAGGAGAGGGGTTTGGGGTGTGGAGGTGAGCAGAGAGGGTGATTGTGGAAGTGAGCAGAGAGGGGGGTGTGGAAGTGAGCAGAGAGGGGTTTGGGGTGCAGAGTTGAGCAAAGAGGGGTTTGGGGTGCGGAGTTGAGCAGAGGGGTTTGTGGTGTCGAGGCAAGCAGAGAGGGCGATGTGTAAGTGAGCAGAGAGGGGGGTGTGGAGTTGAGCAGAGAGGGGTTTGGGGTGCGGAGTTGAGTAGAGGGGTTTGTGGTGTCGAGGCGAGCAGAGAGGGCAATGTGGAAGTGAGCAGAGAGGAGGGTGTGGAGTTGAGCAGAGAGGGGTTTGGGGTGCGGAGTTGAGCAGAGAGGGGTTTGGGGTGCGGAGTTGAGCAGAGGGGTTTGTGGTGTCGAGGCGAGCAGAGAGGGCAATGTGGAAGTGAGCAGAGAGGGGTTTGGGGTGTGGAGTTGAGCAAAGCGAGGGGGGTGTGGAGTTGAGCAGAGAGGGGTTTGGGGTGCGGAGTTGAGCAAAGAGGGGTTTGGGGTGTGGAGTTGAGCAGAGAGCCGATGTGGAAGTGAGCAGAGAGGGGGGTGTGGAGTTGAGCAGAGACGGGTTTGGGGTGCGGAATTGAGCAGAGAGGGGTGTGGAGGTGAGCAAAAGAGGGGTTTGGGGTGCGGAGTTGAGCAGAGGGGTTTGTGGTGTCGAGGCGAGCAGAGAGGGCAATGTGGAAGTGAGCAGAGAGGAGGGTGTGGAGTTGGGCAGAGAGGGGTTTGGGGTGCGGAGTTGAGCAGAGAGGGGTTTGGGGTGTGGAGGTGAGCAGAGAGGGGTTTGGGGTGTGGAGGTGAGCAAAAGAGGGGTTTGGGGTGCGGAGTTGAGCAGGGGTTTGGGGTGTGGAGGTGAGCAAAAGAGGGGTTTGGGGTGCGGAGTTGAGCAGAGGGGTTTGTGGTGTCGAGGCGAGCAGAGAGGGCAATGTGGAAGTGAGCAGAGAGGAGGGTGTGGAGTTGGGCAGAGAGGGGTTTGGGGTGCGGAGTTGAGCAGAGAGGGGTTTGGGATGTGGAGGTGAGCAGAGAGGGGTTTGGGGTGTGGAGGTGAGCAAAAGAGGGGTTTGGGGTGCGGAGTTGAGCAGAGGGGTTTGGGGTGTGGAGGTGAGCAAAAGAGGGGTTTGGGGTGCGGAGTTGAGCAGAGGGGTTTGTGGTGTCGAGGCGAGCAGAGAGGGCAATGTGGAAGTGAGCAGAGAGGAGGGTGTGGAGTTGGGCAGAGAGGGGTTTGGTGTGCGGAGTTGAGCAGAGAGGGGTTTGGGGTGTGGAGGTGAGTAAAGGGGTGCGGAATTGAGCAGAGGGGTTTGTGGTGTCGAGGCGAGCAGAGAGGGTGATTGTGGAAGTGAGCAGAGAGGAGGGTGTGGAGTTGTGCAGAGAGGGGTTTGGGGTGCGGAGTTGAGCAGAGGGGTTTGTGGTGTCGAGGCGAGCAGAGAAGGCAATGTGGAAGTGAGCAGAGAGGAGGGTGTGGAGTTGAGCAGGGAGGGGTTTGGGGTGCGGAGTTGAGCAAAGCGAGGGGGGTGTGGAGTTGAGCAGAGAGGGGTTTGGGGTGTGGAGAAACCTGGCAATGGCACGTATTGATATGCCATCCTGGAGGAGTTGGACTGCCTGTGCAACTTCTGTAGGGTCCAGGTATGGCCTCATGCCACCAGTAGTGACACTGACCTTAGACAAATGCAAAACTAGTAAAAAACAGAAAATATGAGTAGTGAAAAAACTGTCAGTGGCCTCCACCTGTAAAACCATTCCTGTTTTGGGAGTTGTCTCATTGTTGCCCATCTAGTGCGCCTGTTGTTAATTTAATTACCACCAAAGCAGCTGAAACTGATTAACAACCCCCTCTGCTACTTGCTAACATCCCAGGAGTTTCATTGACTTGATGCTATACTCTGATTAGAAAGTCTACCTTTCATTTTTGTGAGCAGTGTATAAAGATGGGAAGTATGTAGCAGCTAGATGAATAGACCTCCTAGCAATGTTATCACCAGGCTGCAACTAGGGGGAGCTCTAATGTTTGACATCTGACCACATGAGAGTGATTCCATCTAGCTCACATTAACGCCTTTCACTGCCAGAGCGGTTTTTGTATATTTTGCACACTTTGGGCCTGATTCATTAAAACCCCCAAAACATCTATTTTCTGAAAGCAGAGGCCCTGGAGAATGAAATGGTGGTAATTGTTAAGGTGTGTTGTATTGTACATAAATTAATAACTACTCCGCCTCCACATTCCAGACAAGTGATTTTCCCGGCCAGTTGTTTTTCTGCCTTTACTATTTCCTGATTTTTTTTTTTCACTGCAGTCTTGTTAAAAGTAAAATGATGGCAATGGCAGAGTGAAGACCCGTTTGTGCTGAGCTCCTGACTCCCCCTTCAGCTACTCGCCCGTTTACAGGGACAATTCTTCCCGGCATGAGTGCAAACCAAACAGCGGAAGGTGAAGAGCACATGCAGGACTCCCGGTAGGGCCAGGATAAAGCGGTTCTTCTCTGGCAATCCACAGTCTAGCCTGTGTGTCAACATGGTGGAAGCATGAGGCACCACTATGGACCCAGCACCACCTCAGGTACCTCCAACATCCCCAGCTCGGCGGCTTCTGGTACCTTCTCAGACCTCCCAGCAGCTTTTCATTCCAGACCTTCCTACTCTCCATCTCATACAGCAGCAGTCTCCACACTGGGGGGAGGATGTGGAGCTGAAGGATCTGCTGACCAAGGCGGACATAGAATTCCTCCAGCTGAAGGAGTCCCATCTGCAAGATATTCAAGCCATCCACACATGTGCATTCCCTCACGGACCGTGTTTCCACGGGGGAGGCTTCTCAACCCCTTGGATCACTGGGTGGCCAAACTGGAATAGAAGTGTCCTTCACACTCCACTGCTGCTGTTGAATTACAGTTATACCTGGAGGATCTCAAAGATAGGAGCTGCCGCAATAATTTGCAGTTTCAGGGACTTCCAGAGGCCACTGAGATGGAAAACCTCCAGGACACTGTGCTAGCCATCTCACGGCGGATTCTGGATCCTGCCCCATCGGTGCCCTTTGAGTTACATAGAGTGCACAGGGCATTGGGTCCCAAACCAATGGACCCTGCCAGACCACGGGACGTTACCTGTAGACTTCTACTCAACACTCACAAAGAAGCAATTCTGCGACAAGCCTGTTCTCTGGAGCCCATTGACTTGGATGGAGCCACGGTGAAGACATTGCTCCCAACTGTTCCTGATTTCGAGGGATTGTCCCTCATTTGGAATAAAGTCCCTCTTTTCTCCTAATTTGTCCCTCCTTTTGGTTTTATATAGTCTATAATCTATATAGTTCAATATAAAACGCACTATTTATCTATCAAAAAGTGTTTTGCAGTGTTAACCTTTCACCCAATTTCTAAAAATTTGTATATTTTCATTTAAAAAGCCAATATAAAGGAATGGTAGTGGTAACAAAGTAGTGGGTTTAACCAATCATATTTTGCATATTATTTTTCCTTGTAAGGGGTGTGGCAGGGGGTGTGCCCTGTGAATACATACTTTTACTTATAGGTGTCCCTCATGCCCATCTCAGAAAGTTGGGAGGTATGGTGAAGATTCTACCGGAATGTCAGGCCGTAATACGCCCACTCCTGGATAAACTCTGCCAACTAGACCATACGTACCGCTAGGGCTTCCCTTTTACGTACGGGCTCTTCATCCTTTGTTCTACGCAGTCTGGTGGACTTACTCGATCTCATTGCTTTTTTGGAGACATCACCTTGCTCGGTCCCCAGCTGGTTACAATTTTTGCCAAGCAGATTTGTACGCTCAGGGTCATCCAACACTGGGCAGGGACTACCTCCTCGGCCTTCCTGGTGCAATACGTGACCCGTCACGTGAGTCTTAACCACTTGAGCTCCTGAGGATTTACCCCCCTTAATGACCACGCCTCTTTTTGCTACTCGGCGCTGCACTAATTCAACTGATAATTGCGCGGTCATGCAATGCTGCACCCAAACGAAATTTATCTCCTTTTTTTCACACAAATAGAGCTTTCTTTCGGTGTAATTTGATCACCTGTGCGCTTTTTATTTTTCACGCTATAAACAAAAAAAGGCCAAAAATTTTGAAGAAAAACTATATTTTTTACTTTCAGCTATAAAAAATATATAGTAAACTCAAAGTTGGTTATAAATTTAGGCCAAAATGTATTCTGCTCCATGTTTTTGGTAAAAAAAATCCCAATAAGTGTTTATTGATTGCTTTGTGTGGAAGTTATAGCGTCTACAAACTATGGTATAAATACTGCAATTTACGCCATTTTTCTGCTATACAGCGCTGTGCTAGTTTAACGGACAATTGCGCGGTCATGCAATACGGTACATAAATGAAATTTACATCCTTTTTTCCCCACAAATTGAGCTTTCTTTTGGTGGTATTTGATCGCCTGTGCGGTTTTTATTTTTTGCGCTATAAAAAAAAGGCTGACAATTTTGAGGAAAAAAAAACAATATTTTGGACTTTTTGCTATAAAACATGTCCAGTAAAAAAAAAATGCAAAAATCTAATTTAGTCATAAATTTCTGCCAAAATGCATTCTGCGACATGTCTTTGCTAAAAAAAATCCCAATACGTGTAAATTAATAGGTTTATGTGAAAGTTATAGCGTTTACAAATGGCGGGAAAGATACTGGAATTTTTAATTTTTATTTATACTAATAATGGCGGCGATCAGCGACTTATGGCGGCAATCAGCGACATATGGCGGCGACCAGCGACTTATGGCGGGACTGCGGCGGACATTTTGACACTGGGGGGGGGGAACTGACTTGGGGTCACTGACATCCCCAGTGACACCAATACAGTGATCAGTGAAAAAAAACCACTGAAACTGTACTAATGTCACTGGGGAGGAAGGGGTTAAGATTTTTAGAATTTGCTGTGTAAGGGGAGTGTTTTACTAGGGGGCGGGGGTGTGTACTGGATGGGGGGAGGGAGGGGGGAGCTGATCCAGGGAGAGAAACTCTTCTCTCCCTCTTCAGCTTGTCGGCGAACTGTCACAGAGCAGGGCTGTGTGTAAACAATGCAGCCCTGCTCTGTGTTAGTGATCACCGCTCATCGCGGGAAAACGGCCGGTAAAAACCGGCCATGACCCGGCGGCGGAGACCCGTTGCTGGCACCCGCGGGACAGGTAGGGCGGGCGCGCGCTCCCTACCTGTTTTGAAGGCAGCCGTTTTAAAACGTGCTTTTGCCTACGAGCGCCGCCCTGCCACCGTTTATATGCGGTGGCTGGGCGGCAAGTGGTTAAGATGTGTGATCTCAGTCTGGTGGCACTGTAGACTCCTATAGACAACTACTGATCCTGACTCTGCTGAGCACTCTGTTCTGCTAGCAAGCTTTCACCTACTACCCACTATGGAGGACATTGCACTTCAATTTTTTATGGGCTCACCTGCTGTTTCCCTCTCTCTAAAGAGAACAATACACTGAGCCATCACCAAACAACCTCACATACTGTATCTCATGAGGAGGGCTTTGTTCCTTAATATTTTATTTCCTGCATTGTGACTACTTACAGTGAGGAACAGAAGTATTTGAACACCCTGCGATTTTGCAAGTTCTCCCACTTAGAAATCATGGAGGGGTCTGAAATTCACATTGTAGGTGCATTCCCACTCTGAGAGACAGAATAAAAAAAAAAAAAATTCAGGAAATCACATTGTTTGATTTGTAAAGAATGTATTTGTCTGCTGAACATAAGTATTTGAACACCTGAGAAACAGCAAGAATTCTGGCTCTCAAAGACCTGTTACTGTGCCTTTAAAAAGTCCACCTCTACTCCACTCATTCATCTAACTTAGTAGCACCTGTCTGAGCTCTTTAAAGACACCTGTCCACCCCACAGTCAGTCAGATGCCTACTACTACCATGGGCAAGACCAAAGAGCTGTCAAAAGACACCAGAGACAAAATTGTGGACCTCCACAAGGCTGGAAAGGGCTACGGGGCAATTGCCAAGCAGCTTGGTGAAAATAGATCAACTATTGGAGCAATTGTTAGAAAATGGAAGAGGCTAAAGACGACTGTCAGTCTCCCTCGGACTGGGGCTCCATGCAAGATCTCACCTCGTGGGGTATCACTGATGATAAGAAAGGTGAGGAATCAGCCCAGAACTACAAGGGAGGAGCTGGTCAATGACATGAAGAGAGCTGGGACCACAGTTTCAAAGGTCACTGTCAGTACAACACTACGCCGCCATGGTATCAAATCATGCATTGCACGGAAGGTTCCCCTGCTCAAGTCATCACATGTCCAGGCCCGTCTGAAGTTTGCCAATGACCATCTGGATGATCCAGAGGAGGCATGGGAGAAAGTCATGTGGTCAGATGAGACCAAAGTAGAACTTTTTGGTCTAAACTTCACTCGTCGTGTTTGGAGGAAAAAGAAGGATGAGTTGCATCCCAAGAACACCATCCCTACTGTGAAGCATGGGGGTGGTAACATCATGCTTTGGGGGTGCTTTTCTGCGAAGGGGACAGGACGACTGCACTGTATTAAGGAGAGGATGAATGGGGCCATTTATTGTGAGATTTTGAGCAACAACCTTCTTCCCTCAGTCAGAGCATTGAAGATGGGTCATGGCTGGGTCTTCCAACATACAACGACCCGAAGCACACAGCCAGGATAACCAAGGAGTGGCTCCATAAGAAGCATATCAAGGTTCTGGAGTGGCCTGGCCAGTCTCCAGACCTAAATCCAATAGAACATCTTTGGAGGGAGCTGAAACTCTGTGTTGCCCAGCGACAGCCCCAAAACCTGACAGATCTAGAGGAGATCTGTGTGGAGGAGGGGGCCAAAATCCCTGTTGCAGTGCAAACCTGGTCAGGAACTACAGGAAACGTCTGACCTCTGTAATTGCAAACAAAGGCTTCTGTACCAAATATTAACACTGATCTTCTCAGGGGTTCAAATACTTCTGTTCAGCAGTGCGAGACAAATACATTCTTTACAAATCATACAATGTGATTGCCTGAATTTTTTTTTTTAACTTCTGTCTCTTAGGCTACGTTCACACTAGCCTTGTGTGCAGGTGGCAGAGAGGCGTTTGGGAAGCGTTTTTACCGCTTCCCAAATGCCTCTGCCAATTCTGCACATTACAGCACATGGTGCTGTTCTAACGGGA
>NW_028318820.1:267500-276848 GCF_062004578.1 Staurois parvus | reverse complement strand
TTACTAGGAACCTGAAAGCATTGCACCCACGGTCAGCAGATTGCGTATCTGCTCTTAACTCATATGGACAGGAAGAGAGAACAAACTACCAGAGCGCTCAACAGCACCCTGGTAGTTCATTGGGGACTACAAGTCAGTATTTGTAGTTGACAATCCACAGAACTCTGAACAAATGATGCAGCCTGGTGGGTGGAGCACTGAACAGCCGTGTTTTTTTTTTTTTTTTTTTTTTTTTTTTTAAATGTGACATTGAGCAGGGGGAGAATCTCCCCAGCAGGGTGTCACTAGATTCAGCGGATCGGAGAGCTGTTGCAGGAGTGGGAACATGTTACATGTTCCATCCATTTTTAGGATGGAACATGTAACATGTTCCCGAATTTGAACATATCCTTTAACTTAGAACGCAGTTATTTTTTATCCTTTAAATTAAAACTTTATTTTTTTTATAGATATGACAATACATTATACCTGCTTGTAATCATGGCACAGGGCAAAAAACACTTTCCCCAACATCATTTTTTTTGTTTTCTTTTTACAAAAGACACGACCCTAATACAAATGCGTGATTAAATGCAGGCATGGGAGAACAAATGACTGAAGACTTCACAAAATAATAGCTGGAGACAAATGTGGAGATACATTTCTCATGTGTTCATCCCATAACAAGGTCCGGGATAAATCCCCTGCTCACATGTGTTCCAGAAAGAGTAGTTTGTTGCCTTCTTAGGGGCTAGAAATATCAGAGATTGGTTTACTATAGGTGTACTGTACATATACAAGGGAACACGGGTTCAGGTTTTAGGAATTGATCTACTACATAGCTTTGTAGTGGAGGAATGTTTTGATGTGCTGAACATGTGTGTGCCACAGAGAATGCTCTATTATACTGTATGTGAGAAGGGACAACCACTAATTAACTACCTTATGACTTTATGGGGCCAACGTTATTATCTGGACCAGGACATTTAAATCTCTTTTGTTTTTACTATGTCCACTTCAAAGTACCCTCTTTACGTGTGCAATGGGGATGGCCATCTGTCCAGGAATGCAGTTTTCCCAGGCTATCACCTTACATATGTATAGATAGACCGGTGTCACCAAATCATATATACACGTGTTAATTCTACCCCAAACGTCAAAACTATACCTTCACCCCCAAAAGGTTTACAGTTTAAAATTACTTTTTGGTGTCTCAATGTCCTACATCACCGCTAGTGTACACCAAAACACATGATCTTATTCAGTGTTCTTCCTGCACATGGGAAATCTTTCATATTCACTTGTCACACTCAGAAAATTTATGCAAACTAGTTGTCAAGGCAGGGCTGTGGAATGGACAGGTAGGCCTAGTGGCAGGGTAACGCACTGGCTGACGACAACCACCACCCACAGACCGAAGTCCCTCAGGGCGCGGAGTCTAAGTCCCAGGCTGCCTTCACCAGGGCCCGATGGTGGGGATGGACTTGACGCAGCCAGGAACCAGGTCGCGGCCCCCGAGACACCCCGGCTGCGGTAATGGCCGCCGCCAATGGCGTGTAGCTGGTAAGAATGACAATAGCGTAGTCAGGCAGGCCAGGTCAACAACAATGGTACAGAACAGTAGACAGAGAATCACAGGTCACGGGCCGGGTTCAGCAATGGAAGGTCAGATCGAAGGAAACACAGAGAATGGTCTTAGCCACAAGCCGAGTCAGATACCAGAAGAGTCACGAGCGTATACACAGAGCTGTAGCAAGACAAAGACACAAGACAAGTGCAAAGAGCATGTGCAGAACACAGGCTTATATGTACTCAGCCACACCCCTCTGGGGGATGGACCTCAGAGACCTGAAGGCATAAAAGATTCCCACCATGCTCAGCAGAAATCCAAAATGGATGCCAGCACATGGAGTAATATAACCTCTGGGAAAAGGTAGGACCTTGACACTAGTGCAAAAACCACTCCATGTGTCACTTCCAAAAAATCTATAATCTTTACTATTACCCTAAAAAATTTACTTGAACATAGCCTTAGCCACTTCACATCTGGACACTTTTACCCCCTTCAGACCAATTTTTTTTAGCTTTCAGTGCTATCACACCTTGAATGACAATTGAGTGGTCATGCAACTCTGTATCCATATGAATTTAGCTTTTTTTTTTTTTTTTTTTTTTTTTTTATAGACAGATAAACTCTGGTGAATAAATATCACCACAATAAAGTTTTATTTTTTTGCTAAACAAATGAAAAGTCAAACATTTTTAAAGGGTTTTTCTTAAAAAAAATTAGCAAATAAATAACCTTCATAAATCTTGGTCACTATTTATTCAGTTATCTTTTTAGTAAAAAAAACTAAAACACAAATTTTAAAATTTATAGTTTGATTATAAACTAATTTTTTTTTTGTTTTTTTTCTTTTTTTTTTTTAGTACTGTCACCCTAGCAGTACAGTGTGACCATAGTGACACTACTACTTGTGAGGGGTGATGAATTTTTTAAAAAAATTTTTGTACACCCATAAAGGCTGTAAAAGCACTCATTTCTCCTGCTGGCTGCATTCTTGCAGCCATTGAGAAATACTGTTTGAGCTGTGATTGGTCACAGCTTGTCACATGTACAAGGCTGTTGTGAATAGCCTTTTACCATGTGACCTCGGTGATCATTCACAGACTTTACACGTAGTAAGCAATGGATGTCAGAAATGACTACCAAGCCAATACAATCTACAAATGGCAAGAGCTTGTAGGGGGCAATTGTCCATCAACTGATTCATCACCTGTGAGGTCCTCTGTGCAGGTTAAGGATATAGAACACCATAAAAATAATGGATCCAGAAATCCAACTAAGGGGGAGGAAAGGAGAGATACCCAAATCCACTTTCAGGGACAAAGGAACAATGGTGTACCCTATAAAAATATGGGGAGAAGAGATACTGGATATTACCATAGCCGCTAGGGATTTAGAGGGCAAGAGGAACCCAGACAACAATAATGGTTGAAATCTATTGTGCACAGAGACATTAGAGGGCTGGAGGAAGGATAACTAGAATTATGGAAGAAGCCCTAGAACGAGTGGAGGGAACCATATTAAGTTTTTTTCCAGAGGGAATACAGAGGAAGACCACCAGGACCTCCGCTCAGGACCCCAAATCAATATCAGGGATGGGGAAGGGGAGGGCCCAGGGATTACCAATATCAATACAGGATGGAGGGACCCAGAGAGCAATTTCAAGATCAAAAGGGAGGAAGAAATGACCTACAGATCAAATCCAGGAAGAGGAATGAAGAGGAATGCAGAGGGAGGGAGGAAGGAAAAAAGGGAGAGAAAACAAGAGATGACAAAAAGGAAACTTAGGGGAGGGAATATATAACCTTAGCTCTGCCTCATCAGATAAAGAAATTAGAGTATTAGATCTGGGTTTGAAATTCACACCCAAGTCAAAATTTGAATAAGTTTCAGACGTTCTTTAAATTCAGTTTTCTGATTATATTTGAGATTTAATGAAGTATTTTGTCCTTGCCAGGGCCTACTAATTCTGCTAATAAAAATGTGACTCCTTGTGAATTCAGAGTGGTTTTGAAAAACAGATCCGCTTTTAATCTGAATCAGAATGTGGAAGTTTTTAATCAGATGGTCGGTAGTGATCTTCGGGAACTTTAGGTTTGGAAAAATTGGCTGATAAGAATATTATTCGCCCAGCAAATAAAGGGGGAGGTGTGGTCCTTTTCGATAGGAGAGACTGTGAGATGGAGATGAACAGAATTTTAAGTGAAGATACATGTCAAAATTAAAGGCAACCCCACTAAAGGCCTTTAAAAACAACTTAGCAATATAGTTATGGAGGCCAAAGATTTAAAAATTATCATTGAGAAGGAAGCTAAAAATAGTTGATCCGTTCTAGCTGTAGGGATCCAGTATTTTATTATTTGCCGAAGATTCATAAATCGCCCCCCCCGGCGGATCGATTGTTAGCGGTATAGGTTCTGTGCACTCCAGAATTGAAGAATACATAGACATTTTGGCAACTTGTAGTGACGAAAATGCTGGCCTACTTGAAAGATGGACAAGTAGTAATTGAATTGGTAGAATATATGGAGATTACACATTATACTAGTCACCATAGATGTAAAGTCATTGTACACGAGTATTAAACATGAAGATGGGATCAGTGCGGTGAAATGGGCCCTCATGGAATATACTAAGATTCATAGGAAAAAGTAAATTTATTATCCAATTATTGGTGTTTGGTATGTACAACTGTTAGTACTGTTAATAAGAAGATATTAGGTTAAGGAAAGCTTCTAACATATGTATGGATGAGTTGGATCTTAATAAAATAATTGAGTTATTATATTTATATTTGTTCTAGATTGGGAAAAGTAATTAGACTTTAGTCTGAATATACATATGAACATATATCTTGGGTTTTCTTTACATTCAAGCCACACGTGGTAGCAATTGGTCTATCCATCCTCCCCCATCTATGTAAGATTGTTTCACTAACTAGAGAATTGTAAAAATCTTATTTCATACATGTTAGGTTTACTAATACTGTACTATTTCTTGATTACGATATTTATATATGAGATAACTCTTAAGATTACTTTTAGGAGAATATATATGTGTAATACATCTAATTTACTCTGAATGATGGAATGTCTAGACCAGGGGTGGGCAAACTTTTTGACTTGAGGGCCGCAATGGGTTCATATATTGGACCCGGGGGCCGGACCAAGAGTAGATGAATGATGTGTATGTGTCATCCATAGTAAGTATAGTAATATTCCCCCATAGTAAGCATAGTAATTAATCCCCCATAGTAATTCATCCCCCATATAGTAATTCATCCCCCATATAGTAATTCATCCCCCATAGTAATTCATCCCCCATATAGTAATTCATCCCCCATATAGTAATTCATCCCCCATATAGTAATTCATCCCCCATATAGTAATTCGTCCCCCATATAGTAATTCGTCCCCCATAGTAATTCATCCCCCATAGTAATTCATCCCCCACATAGTAATTCATCCCCCACATAGTAATTCATCCCCCACATAGTAATTCATCCCCCACATAGTAATTCATCCCCCACATAGTAATTCATCCCCCATATTAATTCATCCCCCATATTAATTCATCCCCCATATAGTAATTCATCCCCCATATAGTAATTCATCCCCCATATAGTAATTCATTCCCCATATAGTAAGTCCCCCATATAGTAATTCATTCCCCATATAGTAAGTCCTCCATATAGTAATTAATTCCCCATATAGTAAGTCCCCCATATAGTAATTCATTCCCCATATAGTAAGTCCCCCATATAGTAATTCATTCCCCATATAGTAAGTCCTCCATATAGTAATTCATTCCCCATATAGTAAGTCCCCCATATAGTAATTCATTCCCCATATAGTAAGTCCCCCATATAGTAATTCATTCCCCCATATAGTAAGTCCTCCATATAGTAATTCATTCCCCATATAGTAAGTCCCCCATATAGTAATTCATCCCCCATATAGTAAGTCCCCCATATAGTAATTCATCCCCCATATAGTAAGTCCCCCCCCTGTGTCAATTCACTTACCTTTGGTCCGCGCGTTCCTCTCGTATTCCCGCGCCGTTCTGGTCTTCAGGGAGGACTGTGAGAGGAGTTCGTCACGCTGCCCCGCCTACATCCTGGCTGCCCCGCCTACATCCTGACAGCTGCAGAGTCCTGACGTCCGAGAGGAGGGAGGGGGGCGGCCATCCGAGAGGGGGGGCGGCCATCCGAGAGGAGAGGAGGGGAGGAGGAGGAGAGGAGGGAGGGGAGAGGAGGAGAGGAGGGAGGGGAGCGGGCGCCCGGCACACAGGAGAGCCGCATCTAAATTTGTAAAGAGCCGCGGCTTGCCGACCACTGGCCTTGCGGGAGCCTAGCTCCGCGGGCCGGATTAAAAGGTCCGCCAGGCCGTATACGGCCCGCGGGCCGTAGTTTGCCCATTGCTGGTCTAGACCTTCTTAGGTTACACTCAGACTTTAGGAGAAGTAGACTAGAGGTTTTGTTATATATACACATCTGTTTCCAATTATCTTGGTGGGACTACAAGGAACACAAGAGAAGATCAGCCCATTTTTAGGAGATGGTGGGGGCTGGATTGCTCTTTTAAGAGCAGAACAAAGACTTTAAGGACACTCTTTGCTAGAAGCCTTGATGCAATACACTTCACACACACACACACACACACACACACACACACACATATATATATATACATACATACATACATACAATCTTATTATCAAGAACTTAACTATATTCTTTGGACATTTAAACATTCTGTATTCCAATATTTTATTTCTAATTTTATGCAACATTATTATTAAATCATCTTTGAGTTTATGCAAGAAGTGGAAGGACTTTCTATCTGAACATTTCTCATCAATACAAGTTAATAAAATAAGGAGACAATACGATATTTTACAACAACTATTTCCGGTATGGAGGAGATTTCTACATCCAAAAGAAAAAAAGGTGTGGCTATGGGTGCAAAATTTGCTCCAAGTTTAGCAAATATTTTCATGGCTAGGTGGGAACATGCTGAGATTTTTGGCCAGGAATGGAAAGGGTTAAAAACAAAGAATTATCAATGATATCCTATTCTTCATTTTGGAGGGTGACATGGAATCACTGAAATTATTTTTGAGACACATTTAAAATAATCCATATGGAGTAGAATTCTCACAAACTATGGATGAAAAAAAAAAATTGGTTAACTTTTTTTATCTATGCATTTTCTACGTAAAAGGGTAAACTGTATACTAAAACATTTTAAGGCCACCAATCGGAATGGATTCATCCCTACATCGAGTGGTCATCACCCACAGTGGATTCAGGGAGTGCCTAAAAAGGACAATGTTGTAGGATTAAGAGGAATTGTTCAAAGCTGATTATATTGAGCAATCAGAGGTGATCAAATAGATAGATTGGAAAAGCTGAGGTTTGATAATAGTAAGGATTATATAGGGAATGGGAAGAAGAAAATTGATAATAAAAGTAGGTTGAAAGAAGGGAGATTTCAGTTTGCTTTGTCTCCAATTTCAGCTTCCAATATAAAGCTATAGAGATGATTAAATATTGGCCTGTAGTGAAAAGAGATAGGATTTTAGGCCCAATACTTCCGATCAAGCCATAATTTATAGAAAGGCACCAAATTTACATAATAAAAGTATTATCTCCCTTCTGAACAACAAAAACAGAATGTTCGACCTGAAAAGGTTTCTTCCCATGTCGGCAATGCAATATTTGTAAAACTACAGGGATAAGAACAAGAAAAATAGAAAGTGTTAAGTCTTAAGTGACTAGTAAGGAATATAAAATTGATCAATTTATTATTACATGCACTACCTCTTATGTAACCTACCTATTGGAGTGTTCATGTAAATTCCAATATGTGGGGTGAACAACTAGACCATTGTTCAAGAGACTAAGGGAACATGATGTGAATATTAAGGAAAGAAAGATCATAGTCTGTCCAGGCACTTTAGGGATTCCCACAAATGTGATCCATCACTGATATTTATTGGGATTGATAGAGTGGATGAACACAGAACGAGGGAGGTGTCAAAGAACGAAGCATTTTGGATTTTTTAAACTAGATACTATGAAACCAAAAAGGGCCTTAACGTGGAACTAGATCTCAACTGTTTTATCTCAGATGCATAATGACATTTTAGTTTCAAAGGTTGGAGGTATAGGTATCCCTTATCCCCACCATACATGGGACTTGCTGATCAGTCTCACTTAAGTTCCTGTGCAGGAGGTGTTCTAGTCATATAGCATAATGTATGATGTAGAGATCCTCCTAGATAATTGGGGTATTCTTGTCTTGATTGAGGGTGCCATATGTAGTGCTTTTCGCAATATGAGAGAGCCGGATATTAGATGGTTTAAATTTTCCCGGTTAGTGTGATAACTAACCTTGCTGGAGGGTGATGTATGCTTATAGGGAATTTTATGCTAGATATGGGGGTTAATCCTATTTTCTTATGTATATCCTATTGGTACATACCTATTCATATTTGTATCCTAGACTAAGATAGGGACATCCATTTGCCTTTATGTGGATATTGTCTCCACTAGTCTGATATTTTATGTGATGAAGTGGTCCTATATCATTGACAATTTACTAGTCTTAATAGTAGACACTTCTGATTCATTTATATCATGGTTTGTATTGGGATGGGGTAGTTTAACATTTTTTTTTTTTATAGAATAGGTATCTTTAATATATTATATTTATTGGATAAAGTTAGTATGGTTCTGGTATAGAGTGAGGCAGAGTACGCATATTCCCTCAATTATATACATTTTATTCACCTGTTTTTTAATTTTGGTATAATTATATTTATTTTAATTTTGTAAAGTATATGCTGTGTAATTTTTATTGTTGTACTCCATTAGGAGTGAGATATCCCATATATGTACATGCACAGTGGAGTTCAGTTATAACATATACCACTAGATGGCAGTATGACTGATATACATTGTGTATTATTTATATATTTATTGGGGTGCATATATGCTGCCCCCAGTGATGAGCATATCATCTATATCTGCAAATTACAGGCGTAGCCATGGGTGCCAAATTTGCACCAAATTTGGCCAACCTCTTCATGTCCAGATGGGAGGAGGACATGATCTACTCTCGCGAATGGCCATACTTGCGTTTCTACCGTCGCTATAAAGATGACATCTTGTTACTCTGGGAAGGTGATGATTTCTCGCTACAGAACTTTTTCGTTGCTCTCAACTATAACAACTTGATCAAACTTACCTTTCAGTACAGTTACAGCAACATTTTCTTGATCTTACTCTCCTCAGTGACGGTACTAGAATTACAACTAAAACATTTTTCAAAAGTACTGATAGAAACAGTTATATACCTAAGGACAGTTGCCACCTACCAAGATGGTTGGACAATATCCCTAGGGGCCAATTTCTCCGTATACATCAAAATTGTGATAATTTGGATGATTACACTATACAATCTAATACTCAAAACAAGATTTATGGAAAAGGGTTATGACAGCCATACACTGGATGCTGAAATCAGTAAGGTGGCTGGTATGGATAGAGCCAATCTTCTCACTCTACAAAAGGCTCAAATCGAAAGATTTTGTCCATTCATAACCAATTTTTCAATGCAGCATAGAGAAATAACTACAATTTTAAAAAATTGGAACATTCTCAGAAATGATCCGGTATTGGGTAAGGTCTTACCAGAACATCCAGAGATCACATACTGGAAATCACCTTCGTTGAGAAATTGGCCCCTAATATTGTCAACCCTCCGAAACAACCCACATTCAGCTTCCGTAACAGAAAA
>NW_028318819.1:0-133163 GCF_062004578.1 Staurois parvus | reverse complement strand
CTCCTCCTCAGACCCCCCACCTTCCTTTTCCTCCTCAGACCCCCCCACCTTCCTTTTCCTCCTCAGACCCCCCCACCTTCCTTTTCCTCCTCAGACCCCCCCCCCCACCTCCCTTCTCCTCCTCAGACCCCCCCCACCTTCCTTCTCCTCCTCAGACCCCCCCCCCCACCTTTCTTCTCCTCCCCAGACCCCCCCCCCCCACACCTCCCTTCTCCTCCTCAGACCCCTCACACCCACCTCTCCTCCTCAGACCCCCCCCTCCCACCTCCCTTCTCCTCCTCAGATCCCCCCACACCCCCTTCTCCTCCTCAGGCTCCCCCCCCACACACACACACACCCTGCTCCTCCTCAGACCCCTCCACACCCCCTCTCCTCCTCAGATCCCCCCACACCCCCCTCTTCTCCTCAGACCCCCCCCACCTCCCTTCTCCTCCTCAGACCCCCCCCCACCTCCCTTCTCCTCAGATCCCCCCACACCCCCTTCTCCTCCTCAGACCCCCCCCCCCACACACACACACCCTGCTCCTCCTCAGACCCCTCCACACCCCCCTCTCCTCCTCAGATCTACCCCCCCCCGCTCCTCAGACCCCCCCCCCCACCTCCCTTCTCCTCCTCAGACCACCCCACACCCCCCTCTTCTCCTCAGACCCCCAACCTCCCTTCCCCTTCTTAGACCCCCCCCCCACACCTCCCTTCTCTTCCTCAGACCCCCCACACCCCTCTTCTCCTCCTCAAACCCCTCCACACCCACTTCTCCTCTTCAGATCCCCCACACCCACCTTTCCTCCTCAGACCCTTTGCCACACTTCCCTCTCCTCAAACCACCCCACACCTCCCTCCTCCTCCTCCAATCCCCCCCCCCCACACACACCTTGATCCTCCTCAGACCCCCCTACACCCTGATCCTCCTCAGACCCCCCCCCAGACTCCCCTTCTCCTCCTCAGACCCCTCGACACCCACCTCTCCTCCTCTGACTCCCCCACCCCCCTCCCCCTCCCTTCTCCTCTTCAGAAACCCCTCTGCCCCCTCTCCTCCTCAGACCCCTCTACACCTCCATTCTCCTTCTGAGACCCCCCATCTCCCTTCTCCTCAGACCCCCCCTCCCCCAACCCCAGACACACACCTCCTCTCCTCCTCAGTTTACTGCAGGGCACCACAACAATTGGGACTATTTTGAACATGTCACATACATTACATACATTTTGCTCCATGTGTTATTCACAGGGGGTCAGGTAGGGGGAAGAAGGGCACATTACATGGGGCAGAGCACATGGAATCAGGTCACATGGGATCAGGGCACATGGGATATGGGCTTATGGCACGTGGGATCAGGGCACATAGTATATGGGCTTATGGCACATGGGATCAGGGCACATAGGATATGGGCTTATGGCACATGGGGTCAGGGCACAAGGGATATGGGCTTATGGGGTCAGGGCACATGGGATATGGGCTTCTGGGGTCAGGGCACATCGGATATGGGATATGGGCTTCTGGGGTCAGGGCACATAGGATCAGGGCACATGGGATATGGGCTTATGTGGTCAGGGCACATGGAATATGAGCTTATGTGGTCAGGGCACATGGGATATGGGGCTTATGGGGACAGGGCACGTGGGATATGGGGTCAGGGCACAAGGGATATGGGCTTCTGGGGTCAGGGCACATGGGATATGGACTTATGGGGTCAGGGCACATGGGATATGGACTTATGGGGTCAGGGCACATGGGATATGGGCTTATGTGGTCAGGGCACATGAGATATGGGGTCATGGGATATGGGGTCAGGGCACAAGGGATATGGGCTTATGGGGTCAGGGCACATGGGATATGGGCTTCTGGGGTCAGGGCACATCGGATATGGGATATGGGCTTCTGGGGTCAGGGCACATAGGATCAGGGCACATGGGATATGGGCTTATGTGGTCAGGGCACATGGAATATGGGCTTATGTGGTCAGGGCACATGGAATATGAGCTTATGTGGTCAGGGCACATGGGATATGGGGCTTATGGGGACAGGGCACGTGGGATATGGGGTCAGGGCACAAGGGATATGGGCTTCTGGGGTCAGGGCACATGGGATATGGACTTATGGGGTCAGGGCACATGGGATATGGACTTATGGGGTCAGGGCACATGGGATATGGGCTTATGTGGTCAGGGCACATGAGATATGGGGTCATGGGATATGGGGTCAGGGCACAAGGGATATGGGCTTATGGGGTCAGGGCACATGGGATATGGGCTTCTGGGGTCAGGGCACATGGGATATGGGCTTATGTGGTCAGAGCACATGGGATATGGGCTTATGTGGTCAGGGCACATGGGATATGGGCTTATGTGGTCAGGGCACATGGGATATGGGCTTATGTGGTCAGAGCACATGGGATATGGGCTTATGTGGTCAGGGCACATGGGATATTGGTACATGGGATCAGGGAACATGGGATATGGGCTTATGGGGTCAGGGCACATGTGGTCAGGGCACATGGGATCAAGGTACCTTGCATGAGCTCAGGGCAAATGGTAGGGCAGAGGTCATTTAATTTGCAAGCTAAGCAGGTCCTCTTCTTCTAGTCCTCGTCTGCTGCGCTGTTCCCCACCGGCCCCTCCTCCAGTTCTCCCTTCCTGTCCATCCCAGGTGATGTCACATACAAGCATCTGGGATGGACAGGAGGGGCTGGCGGGGAGCAGCGCTGCACAGCTACACAAGCAGAGCTGCCTGCTTGTGTAGCTGTCCGTGAGTAAGCAGAGGGGATGCACTCTACCCATCAGCTACCTTTGGGGACCTCTCGTGTGATGTGGACAATTTTCATTGGCTGGCCAGCAATGCGGTCCTCTTAGGATCTAGAAGAGATCTGATGTTAGACCAAAAGGTGTGAAAGGGATCAGCTGGTGAGGGATAACATGTGGCACTGGACTAGCAGTCAGTGAGAGACCTGGATAAGGGGACTCAGGTGACTTAACCAGGTAAGGAAACAGGCAGGATGGGTTAGAGGGGTATGGCTTGGGGGGGGGGGGGGTTGGAGGGAGCTGTAGATGGCAAAAAAAAATCTTTTGACTTTTGCTTGGAGTTAGGCTTTAAAAAAGCACTCTATAACTGCTCTGCCTCCCGGACTACAGGACACAACAAACCCCCCCCCCCCCCCGTGATAGCATAATGCAGGTGACAGGTTCTCTTTAAGGAGACATCTATAGTTTGTTAGGCCCCTAATGTCACCTCTGCACCCCCTACTGAAGCTGATCAAGCACAGACTATGCTCAGTCATCGTCTTCCCCGGCTAGTGATTGACAGCTCTGAAATGTTCTGGCTTTAAATTTCAAGTTGTGCTCAAAAGTCCCCCCCCCCTTCCCCCCTTCCTTGGAGAATTGTTATTATATAGTTTGTACCAATTTGAATGAAAACATGAGTGAGCAGGCAGAACACATTTATTTCTTATGGGAATCATATTCTGTAACTGTAGATCATAGAAGAATGGCCCAATCATGCAACAAGTAACCCACATGGAAAAAAATGTGAAATATATTTTAAAAATATTCTTCCCAAATATATTAACATATGTTACACTACAATTTTGGCCGTATTCAATATATTTCCATATACATATATATATATATATATATACCCATATACATATTGCATGTTGAAAATGCGTTTTTTATATATTACAAAATATATGAGAAATATTTTTAAAAATATATATTTTTTAAATATATTCTTCAGATTTTTTTTTAACATTGAAAAAAGTCATTTTAACATATATTTTTACATATATTTGTAAATGCATTCCAAAAATGTAGATTAATTTTTTTTTAAAGACATACAGGATATTTGAAAATGTATTTTCAAAAATATTTTTCATATATTTTGTAATAAAAACGTATTTCAACATACAGTATATATATCTATATATCAATATATTGCAAAATATATTTCAACAAATATATATATATATATATTTGTTGAAATATATTTTGCAATATATTGAATACGGCCAAAATTGTAGTATATCAAATTTTTCTTCCATATGGGAAACCAATGATATGTTCAAAAGTCTGCATCCCGTTAGTTCTTGATCCTGTGTATTGCTCCCTTTAGCATCAATGACAGCGTGGTATAGTTGGACATTCATCTTGGCAAAATGCCTCCAGGTCATGCAAAGTCTTTGGTCGTCTTGCACAAACCGCACGTTTGAGATCTCCCCCAAGTGGCTCAACGATCTTAAGCCAGCACATTGGCTAAATGGTTAGCACTTTTGCCTGGCAGTACTCGGGTCATTGGTTCAAATCCCAACCATGGCACCACCTGCCTGGAGTTTGCATGTTCTCACTGTGTTTTGGTTTGTTTCCTCCAGGTACTCTGTTTTCCTTTCACATTCCAAAGACATGCTGGTAGCTTAATTGGCTCCTGTCTAAATTGGTCCCAGTATCTGTGTGTATGTGAGTTAGGGACCTTAGATTGTATACCCCTTCAGGGTTAGGGACTGAAGTGAATGTACAATATATGTATGTAAAGTGCTGTGTGAATTGAGAGCGCTATATACAGTAAGTACCTGAATTAAATAATAAATTAAGGTCAGAAGACTGTGATGGCCACTCCAGAACCATCACCAGTTTCTTCTGTAGCCACTGAAGGATCAACATGGCTTTGTGATAAGTGCCATGGCCGTGCTGGAAAGACGAAGAACGTCCCATGTGCAGCTTTCATGCAGAAGAATGCAGATAGTCTGCCACTATTTTCTGATAACATGCTGCATTCATCTTGCTATCAATGTTCACAAGACCTCGCACACCCTCAAAACATCAGTGGAGATGGTATTCTTGTCATTGGTGGCCCTTCTCCAAGCATAAAATATATATTCATTGACTTAAACCCAAAAACCCACAATTATAGTGAAAAAATCAAAACCCAAAGAGATTACCCAAAAAATAAAAAATATCAAATATATATAAAAGAACAAAAATAAATAAAGTCCCAATATGCAAAGTGTCCAAATAATGTGTCCAAACAAAGATCAATTTCTTGATAGGAAGACGCTTCCTACTCCACTGAAGAAGATGCAAATCAATCACAGGTGCTCTTCAAATACCTCAAAAAACAAAATCTCAACATAGTATATTACCTTTTAAATCAGAGAACTAAAGTGCCACACGTGTATCATGCAAAAAAAAACACTCCAGTGTCACAGCACTCATGTGAGAGAAAAAAAAAAAAAAATATTTAAATTTTATAAATATCACTGCAAACTATATATAAAGTGCATAATTACCCTAAAACAAACAAATTCCAGTTTGTAATCAACCACATATGTACAGAGTGTCCTTAGATTGGTATCCTCTTGTTCCTCAGGACCTCACAAACAGACCAGGAATCAGTATGTGAATTATAATCATATATAAAATTTATTGTAGCCACTTACATATAAAAACGATAAGATCAGCAAGACAGCATCCAACTCCTCATGCCCAGTATGCGATCCCCTTTCCGTGTGTAGAGGGTCTCCCGATCACCAGGTAATTGCCCCTTGCTACTCCTATCCAGCACTATCACTTTGTAGCTCTGGGGGACACCTGAAGTGCACCGTTACTCTCCAGACCTCCAACACACAGGGATTCCAGAATCCAAAATGGCTGCCGCAGCACTTCCAGGAACGTCACGTGCCCTGGACGCGTTTCGTCTCTTCCGGACTTTGTCAACAAGGATAGTCTGCCACTATTTTCTGATAACATGCTGCATTCATCTTGCTATCAATGTTCACAAGACCTCGCACACCCTCAAAACATCAGTGGAGATGGTATTCTTGTCATTGGTGGCCCCTCTCCAAGCATGGCACTCATGGTTGTGACCATAAAGCTCTATTTTGGTCTCGTCACTCCAGATTAGTGCGCCAAGGAATTGTCGGCAGGGGTGTATTTAGGTTTTTTGCTGCCCTAGGCAACACAAAAATCAAATGCCCTCACGGACACCGACCAACACAACCCTCCCTTCAACATCCCGTGGAGAGAGGCTGACATTGACCAACAACACCTCTGCCCCAAACCCGGGAGGGCCTTCCATTACCCACGGCGATAGAGAGACACTCATCTTCACATCTCCAGACATTCCCCAGGAACGAGAGTCAGGCTCTACATACACCATCAAGCAGCCCGCAGCCTGTCGCAGATCCCACCTGGTTCCCATGGTGCGTGTGTCCTTTCTTTCATCCCTTCTTCTGGGGGGAGCTGCTGCCCGCCTGAAAAATGCCACCACTGGCAAGTTCCTTGTTTGCCTTGTGGTAAATACACCCCTGATTGTCAGGAATATTGTAACCGGGCTTTTTTGTGGCATTGGCACTGTAAAGGCTTCTTTCTGGGAACTCAACCGTGCAGCTCATTTTTGTTCATGTATCGTCATATTGTGCTTCTTGAAATGACCACACCATCTTTTTCCAGAGCAGCCTTTAGTTCTCCTGAGGTTACCTGTCCTTTTTTCTTTGTATCCCGAAAAGCTCTTCTGGCAGTAGTGGCTATAGTTTTTCTTTTGTCTACCTGACCTTGGCTTGGTATCAATAGATCCCTAAATATTCCACTTCTTAATAAGTGATTGAACAGTACTGACTGGCATATGGTTATCCCTTTATATCCCTTTCCATCTTTATATGGTTCCATTACCTTGTTATGCAGGTATTTTGACAGTTCTTTTCTGCTCCTCATGGCTCTAGAGATCTAAAGATCTAGCCAACAAACTCATTGACTATTTATACACAGATATGGAGTGCAGTTTAAGAAGCCACAGATGTTGGAAATGAACCTTTAGTTGCCATTTTAACCCCGTGTGTGTCACCTTGTGTATCTTTACCAAGGCCAAACATTCCGGGGGATGGAAACTTTTGAGCACAACTGTACTTTAATCTTTTCATGCCGGCCGCACACAAATGTGCGGCCTCCCGGTATCTGGGCCTAGACGCCGAGCGGCCGCACATTTGCGCTCAATGATAAAAAAAAATATGTGCTGAGAGCGCGCTCCCAACACACATGCCCGGTACTCACGGAAATGTCCCGGTCTTCTCTTTCCATCAGGACCTTTCCCGATCATGTGACCGCCGTGACGATGCGTCACGCCGGTCACATGATCCCTAAACCCCGCCCCGTCCGTCCCACCTCCCGGCTTCTGAAACTCTTAAAGGGCCGGGAGGCGCCGGCTTGAAGGGGTTAAAGGAAACCAGTACTGATAAAAAATACAGGGGTAACCTTTGGTCGCCTATTACCAAAATGCTAGTTGCTTGGCTGTCTTCCGCCTTAATACTGAGCCACCTACTTGGAGGCTTTCATTGCTTATCTCTCCTTCCTCATCCGCAAGCTTTTTCCATTTTTTTTCAGCACTAACATCCTTTAATCCATAAACTCTCCTTTTCTTTTTCTACCGAATTACTATTTTACCACATCAGGCAGATCTTTAACCAACGCACAACTGCTAACAACTTGCATTACTTTTAATGCTCTTTTATTACTTCTGCAGCTTTGAGTAATAGACATTGACGGGTCGTATGTTCATTTCTTTACAGAAAGTTACCATGTCTCCTTTCATTATCCGAACCTACAGAGATTCTGACTACGATGTGGCCCGAAATTTGTTCGCTTGCGGCATTGTAGAGAACCACGGCGAAGCCTTTAGGCACACCTTTCAGCTACCACACATCTGGCTTCTGCTGTCCGCTCTGTTCCTACTTCCTGCGTTACACATTGTGTCCATTGGCCAATCTATCCTTGTGGTAGCCATAGCAGTTGCTGGATTATGGTTCGGATCCCGGTATTTGTATACGAAGTACGTCCAGATCTCCCTGTCTGATGACATGCTGGACATTCGGAAGTACTACTTGGAGCGGGATGGTTATGGCTTCTGGGTGGCGGAGTCAGGAGGAGAGTTGGTGGGGACAGTGGCCGCCCTTCCTTCTTCACAACCCGGTGGAGAAAAACACATAGAACTGAAACGTCTTTCAGTGTCTAAAAACCATCGCGGTAAAGGCATTGCCAAGGCATTGTGCAGGACGGTGATCGACTTCGCCCAGCAGAGAGGTTGCGAGGCGGTGGTGTTGAATACCACTTTATCCCAGATCAGTGCCTGGAAGTTGTATGAAAAGATGGGTTTCAGACTAATGAACAAATTCATTCCACCAGTCTTCCACTTCAAATTTTTGGACTTCAAAGTCTTGGCCTTTCGGTATGACCTACCAAACTAGAGATGACATCTCCGACATGATGGAAAAGCTTTCAGATAATATCTCACAAACTCTGTTGAATGTACTTATCCTCATGAACATTGTATGCAGAATAATACTTTTCTTTTTGGTTGGCCACTTTTGGGCCAAAACCCAGTATCTACCATACAAGGTTCCTCTGTGATCTATACATATGAGTATGGAAGTGACACCAAATCAATAAATGTGTAACAAAGAACAACTGGTTCCTCTGAATGCTTTCCTTTTTGGTTGGCCTCAGTGCATTATTGTACCAGCACCAAGAATATAACAGGCAAGGTTCCTCTGTGTTCTATACATATGGATATGGAATCCAAACTTTTGGCTGGGCCAAATCAATAAATGTGTAACAAAGAACAACTGGTTCCTCTGAATGCTTTCCTTTTTGGTTGGCCTCAGTGCATTATTGTACCAGCACCAAGAATATAACAGGCAAGGTTCCTCTGTGATCTATACATATGGATATGGAATCGAACTCTTGGCTGGGCCAAATCAATAAATGTGTAACAAAGAACAACTGGTTCATCTGTCCTTTATGTTGATATGCCTGTACGCTCCTCGGGGGCGGGGACTAATGTTGAATGTACATTATATATGTAAAGCGCTGCGTAAATTGATGACACTATATAAGTACCTGTAATAAATAAATAATAATAATACTGGTGGAGAAAAAAATGAAAAATGAGACACAATATCAGAAAACGTAATTCTTTGTTAACCTTTTTAAGACCTTGATATACAGTGGGGATCGAAAGTTTGGGCACCCCAGCTAAAAATTTGTATTAATGTGCATAAAGAAGCCAAGGAAAGATGGAAAAATCTCCAAAAGGCATCAAATTACAGATTAGACATTCTTATAATATGTCAACAAAAGTTAGATTTTATTTCCATCATTTACACTTTCAAAATAACAGAAAACAAAAAAATGGCTTCTGCAAAAGTTTGGGCACCCTGCAAAGTTAATATCTTGTACTGCCCCCTTTGCCAAGTATCACAGCTTGTAAACACTTTTTGTAGCCAGCCAAGAGTCTTTCAATTCTTGTTTGAGGTATCTTTGCCCATTCTTCCTTACAAAAGTCTTCCAGTTCTTTGAGATTTCTGGGCTGTCTGTCACGCACGGCTCTTTTAAGGTCTATCCATAGATTTTCAATTATGTTGAGGTCAGGAGATTGTGAAGGCCATGGCAAAACCTTCAGTTTACGCCTCTTGATGTAATCCCCCATGGATTTCGAGGTGTGTTTAGGATCATTATCCATTTGTAGAAGCCATCCTCTCTTTAACTTCAGCTTTTTCACAGATGGCATCAAGTTACCATCCAAAATTTGCTGAAATTTTATTGAATCCATTTTTCCTTCTACTCGTGAGATGTTCCCTGTGCCACTGGCTGCAACACAACCCCAAAGCATGATTGATCCAACCCCATGCTTAACAGTTGGACAGAGGTTCTTTTCATTAAATTTTGTGCCCCTTCTCCAAACGTACCTTTGCTCATTCCGGCCGAAAAGTTCAATTTTAACCTCATCGGTCCACAGAACTTGTTTCCAAAATGCATCAGCCTTGTCTATATGATCATTTGCAAAGTTCAAACGATGATTTTTGTGGTGAGGACGTAGAAGAGGTTTTCTTCTGATGACTCTTCCATGAAGACCATATTTGTACAAGTATCTCTTTATAGTGGAATAGTGTACCACAACTCCAGTGTCTGCCAGATCTTTCTGGAGGGATCGTGCAGTCAAACGTGGGTTTTGAATTGTTTTTCTCACAATCCTGCGAGCTGTTCTGTCTGATATTTTTCTTGGTCTTCCAGATCTTGCTTTAACTTCCACTGTTCCTGATGACTGCCATTTCTTAATTACATTCCGAACAGAGGATATTGACATGTGAAAACGCTTTGCTATCTTCTTATAGCCTTCTCCAGCTTTGTGAGCGTCAACTATTTTCAGTTTCAGTTTTCTAGACAACTGCTTAGAAGAACTCATGGTGCTGATTGTTGGGGCAAGGTCAGATGAGTCTGGGCATTTAAAACCTTTGAGCTTGACATCACCTGGTCTTCCCAGACGATGATTGAGAACAATCCATGACACTGGCAGGTCTCAGCTTGGCAAAGGGGGCAGTGCATGCTATAAATTCTGCAGGGTGCCCAAACTTTTGCAGACGCCATTTTTTTGTTTTCTGTTATTTTGAAAGTGTAAATAATGGAAATAAAATCTAACTTTTGTTGACATATTATAAGAATGTCTAATCTGTAATTTGATGCCTTTTGGAGTTTTTTCCATCTTTCCTTGGCTTCTGTATGCACATTAATACAAATTTTTAGCTGGGGTGCCCAAACTTTCGATCCCCACTGTATGTAAAGAGACTATTTTGCCATACTTTCAAGTATTCTCTTCAAATTATCTCCTCATACATAGAGGATAGAGTACAGAGATCATGGGTTACACTTTGGCTTTAAGCTACATGTTAAAGTGATATTAAACACTAGGGATGGGCTGTATGTTCGAGTCGAATTTTAGTTCGACTCGAACATCAGCCGTTCGCGTGTTTAGCGAACACACGATCAACAAGGGCGCTCGACTGGCTTTTCGCAAGTCAGGGCACCACAGTGCGCTGCACCCTGACAGTGTATTGTGATTGGCCAAAGCAATGCACCTCATCACAGGTCAGGTGCAATGCTTTGGCAAATCACAGCGCATGATGACGTCACCACCATGTAAGAACTGTCATCCCAGCGCAGCTGTCAGAGGGAGTGAGCCAGCATTGACAGCAGAACTTTATTTTCTTTTTTATTGGAGTCGGGCATCGTTACATAGTTACATAGTTACATAGTTAGTCTGGCTGAAAAAAAACAAAAGTCCATCCAGTTCAACCATAAAAAAAAAAAAAAGTTATAATCCTACACCCACAGTGGATCCAGAGGAAGGCAAACATCACAGCAAAGCACGATCCAATTTTCTCCTGCAGAGGAAAAAATTCCTTCCTGATCCCCCGAGAGGCAATCGGATATTCCCTGGATCAACTTTCCCTATAAATGTTCTATCCAGTTATATTCTGTGTATCCAAGAAAGAATCCAGGACTTTCCTACAGCAATCCACTGAGCTGGCCACAACCAACTCTGGAGGGAGTCTATTCCACATTCTCACAGCTCTCACTGTGAAGAAACCTTTCCGTGTTTGGAGATTACATTTCTTTTCCTCCAGATGCAAAGAGCGCCCCCTTGTCCTCTGTGATGACCTCAAGGGGGATAACTACACCGAGTTCACTATATGAACCACTGATGTATTTATACATGGAGATCATATCCCCCCCTTATGTATTATACATGGAGATCATATCCCCCCTTTATGTATTATACATGGAGATCATATCCCCCCCTTATGTATTATACATGGAGATCATATCCCCCCTTATGTATTATACATGGAGATCATATCCCCCCTTATGTATTATACATGGAGATCATATCCCCCCTTATGTATTATACATGGAGATCATATCCCCCCTTATGTATTATACATGGAGATTATATCCCCCCTTATGTATTATACATGGAGATCATATCCCACCTTATGTACTATACATGGTGATCATATCCCCCCTTATGTATTATACATGGAGATCATATCCCCCCCTTATGTATTATACATGGAGATCATATCCCCCCTTATGTATTATACATGGAGATCATATCCCCCTTATGTATTATACATGGAGATCATATCCCCCCTTATGTATTATACATGGAGATCATATCCCCCTTATGTATTATACATGGAGATCATATCCCCCCTTAAGTATTATACATGGAGATCATATCCCCCCTTATGTATTATACATGGAGATCATATCCCCCCTTATGTATTATACATGGAGATCATATCCCCCCTTATGTATTATACATGGTGATCATATCCCCCCTTATGTATTATACATGGTGATCATATCCCCCCCTTATGTATTATACATGGAGATCATATCCCCCCTTATGTATTATACATGGAGATCATATCCCCCTTATGTATTATACATGGTGATGATATCCCCCTTATGTATTATACATGGAGATCATATCCCCCCTTATGTATTATACATGGAGATCATATCCCCCTTATGTATTATACATGGTGATGATATCCCCCTTATGTATTATACATGGAGATCATATCCCCCCTTATGTATTATACATGGAGATCATATCCCCCCTTATGTATTATACATGGAGACCATATCCCCCCTTATGTATTATATATGGAGATCATATCCCCCCCTTATGTATTATACATGGAGATCATATCCCCCCCTTATGTATTATACATGGAGATCATATCCCCCCCTTATGTATTATACATGGAGATCATATCCCCCCTTATGTATTATATATGGAGATCATATCCCCCCCTTATGTATTATACATGGAGATCATATCCCCCCTTATGTATTATACATGGTGATCATATCCCCCTTATGTATTATACATGGTGATCATATCCCCCCTTATGTATTATACATGGAGATCATATCCCTCCTTATGTATTATACATGGTGATCATATCCCCCCTTATGTATTATACATGGAGATCATATCCCCCCTTATGTATTATACATGGTGATCATATCCCCCCCCTTATGTATTATACATGGAGATCATATCCCCCCTTATGTATTATACATGGAGATCATATCCCCCCCTTATGTATTATACATGGAGATCATATCCCCCCTTATGTATTATACATGGAGATCATATCCCTCCTTAAGTATCATACATGGCGATCATATCCCCCCCTTATGTATTATACATGGAGATCATATCCCCCCCTTATGTATTATACATGGAGATCATATCCCCCTTATGTATTATAGATGGAGATCATATCCCCCTTATTTATTATACATGGAGATCATATCCCCCCTTATGTATTATACATGGAGATCATACCCCCCCTTATGTATTATACATGGAGATCATATCCCCCCTTATGTATTATACATGGAGATCATATCCCCCCGTATGTATTATACATGGAGATCATATCCCCCCTTATGTATTATACATGGAGATCATATCCCCCTTATGTATTATATATGGAGATCATATCCCCCTTATGTATTATACATGGTGATCATATCCCCCCCCTTATGTATTATACATGGAGATCATATCCCCCCTTATGTATTATACATGGAGATCATATCCCCTCTTATGTATTATACATGGAGATCATATCCCCCCTTATGTATTATACATGGAGATCATATCCCCCCTTATGTATTATACATGGAGATCATACCCCCCTTATGTATTATACATGGAGATCATATCCCCCCTTATGTATTATACATGGAGATCATATCCCCCCCTTATGTATTATACATGGTGATCATATCCCCCCTTATGTATTATACATGGAGATCATATCCCCCCTTATGTATTATACATGGAGATCATATCCCCCCTTATGTATTATACATGGAGATCATATCCCCCCTTATGTATTATACATGGAGATCATATCCCCCTTATGTATTATACATGGAGATCATATCCCCCCCTTATGTATTATACATGGAGATCATATCCCCCCTTATGTATTATACATGGAGATCATATCCCCCCTTATGTATTATACATGGAGATCATATCCCCCTTATGTATTATACATGGTGATCATATCCCCCCTTATGTATTATACATGGAGATCATATCCCCCTTATGTATTATACATGGAGATCATATCCCCCCTTATGTATTATACATGGAGATCATATTCCCCCTTAATCTCCTCTTCTCAAGAGAGAATAAATTAATTTCCTCTAAACTTTCCTCATAGCTGATCTCCTCCATGCCTTATCTGTACTTTCTCCAGTTCCCCAATGCTCTTTTTGTGAATAAGTGCCGAAAACTGAACTGCATATTCCAGATGAGGTTTTACAAATGATTTGTACCGGGGGGGGGGGGTGATATCTCTCTCTCTGAAGTCTATACTTCTCCTAATACAAGAGAGGATTTTGCTCGCTTTAGAACCCGCATGTCAGAATTAAGCTTGTGATCTACCGGAAACCCCCAGATCTTTCTCCACCATTGACCCCCCCCACAGTTGTACCCCCCCCTAGTATGTATGATGCATATTCTTAGCCCCCAAGTGCAGAACCTTACATTTATCACCATTAGCCCTCATTGGCCCCATAGTCCCCCAATTACACAGAGCATTGAGGTCGTCTTGTAAGTTGGAGACATCCTGTAAGGACGTTATTCCCCGGCACAGCTTGGTGTCATCTGCAAAGACTGAAATGGGATTTATAATCCCCGACCCGATATTGTTTATAAATATTTTAAAATGTAAGGGTGCCAACACTGAACCCTGGGGTACCCCACTAATAACACTGAACCTTGGGGTACCCCACTAATAACACTGAACCTTGGGGTACCCCACTAATAACACTGCACCCTGGGGTCCCCCACTAATAACACTAAACCATGTGGTACCCTACTAATGATACTGAACCTTGGGGTACCCCATTGACACCCCCAGACCATTCAGAGTATGAATCATTAACCACTACTCTCTGAATACCATCTTTTAGCCAGTTTTCTATCCATTTACATTCAGATTTTTCCAGCCCGTAGACTTTACCTTACACATTAGCCTTTTGTGGGGAACTGTGTCAAACACCTTTGCAAAATCCAAGTATACCACATCCACTGCCCCCCTCTGTCCAAGTATACCATGTCCATCGCAACCCTTCTGTCCAAGTATACCATGTCCATCGCAACCCCTCTGTCCAAGTATACCACATCCACAGCCCTCCCTCTGTCCAAGTATACCACGTCCATAGTCCCCCTCTCTCCAAGTATACCACGTCCACCGCCACCCCTCTGTCCAAGTATACCACGTCCACCGCCACCCCTCTGTCCAAGTATACCACGTCCACCGCCACCCCTCTGTCCAAGTATACCACATCCCCAGCCACCTCTCTGTCCAAGTATACCACGTTCACCGCCACCTCTCTCTCCAAGTATACCATGTCTACTGCCCCCCCTCTATCCAAGTATACCACGTCCACCGCCACCCCTCTGTCCAAGTATACCACATCCCCAGCCACCCCTCTGTCCAAATATACCACGTCCACCACTACCCCTCTGTCCAAGTATACCATGTCCCCAGCCACCTCCTGTTCAAGTACACCACGTCCACCACCACCCCTGTGTCCAAGTATTCTATGTCCACCATCACCCCTCTTTCCAAGTATACCACATCCACAGCCACCCCTCTGTCCAAGTATACCATGTCCTCAGCCACCCTTCTGTCCAAGTATACCACGTCCACCGCAACCCCTCTGTCCAAGTATACCACGTCCACCGCAACCCCTCTGTCCAAGTATACCACGTCCACCGCAACCCCTCTGTCCAAGTATACCACATCCACCGCCACCCCTCTGTCCAAGTATACCACGTCCACCGCCGCCCCTCTGTCCAAGTATACCACATCCACCGCCACCCCTCTGTCCAAATAAACTATGTCCACCGCCACCCCTCTGTCCAAGTATACCCCATCCACAGCCACCCCTCTGTCCAAGTATACCATGTCCACTGCCATCCCTCTGTCCAAGGTTTTGCTCACCTCCTCATTAAAAGAAATCAGATTTGTTTGACAACTTCTGTCTTTCATGACTCCATGCTGTCTGTTGCTTAAAATATTTGTTTCCAGCCAGAACTCATCTATGTGGTCTTTTATTAAACTCTCCAGTATCTTCCCAACTATAGAAGTTACACTAACAGGTTTGTAATTACTTGGGAAAGATTTTCACCCCTTTTTAGATATTGGCCTCACATTGGCCTTACACCAATCCAGTGGTACCATGCCAGTCATTAAAGAATCCCTAAAAATGAGAAACAATCATGATTGATGTTGGATCTACTTCGGGGGACATTTTTAAAATTTTTTGTTTTTAATAAAGGACTTGTCAAAGACTGTCTCCTGTCATTTGTTACACTACACTTTTTTCTTTGTGAATGGGTAGTGGTACCATGTGCCCCATACTCATTCACATGGGGGGGGGGAGCGGGATCTGGGGGGCTTCCTCAGACCCCCCACAACCACTGGCCACGGTTGTGGGGAAGATGCCCTTGTCCCCATTAACATGGGGACAAGGTGCTTTGGGGAGGGGCCCTACCCAAAAGCACCCCCCATGTTGAGGGTATGTGGCCTGACATGGTTCAGGAGGGGGGGGGGTGCTCGTTCCCCCCCATTCATGACAATGCCAGCCTGCATGCTCGAATAAGGGTCTGGTAAGGATTTTGGAGGGGACCCCTATGCCATTTTTTAATCAAAAGGTTGGTGTGGGGGTTCCCTTCAAAATCCATACCAGACCCAAAGGGTCTGGTATGGATGGGGCGACCCCTCTCCTTTTTTTTAAAAAAAAAATGTTATTGTCGGGCAATGCCGGCAATTCTTTTCACATTTTGTGTTTAGCAGCTGCTTAGTGAATTGTTCCCTCTGTTTGAAGTTCTGTTTAAAGTTTGTGGTCGAACTTTCATTATGTTCGAATGTTTTACCACAAACCCAACAAGGGGTGTTCAGCCCATCACTACTAAACACACACTGTTTTTTACATGATCCCTTCCCTTTCCGTATGGGGATGATGGCTCTGTAATTAATTTTATTTTAAAAACAAAATGTAAGCAACCTTTTTTCCTAGTCGATATAGGGCTGCACCCGCACGGCAAGGGTTGACTTGTTCATTTATGTCTAGGGGTAAAAGTAGTTTGATTCACCTTATCCTGCGCTCCCCCAGCAGATGGCGCCCTCCTACACTCCAACAGTGGACTGTTCCTCTGACATCACCAACACTGATGCAGGGATCACAGCCCTGCATCGGATGCATCTGACCACCGGAGTGCAGGGGAGAAGTTGCTGCAGGGATTGGATCAAGTAAGTAAAAACAGTTTTTTCCTGGTCTCCTAGACCTAAACAAGAAATAAATCCTTTCAGTGTGGGCTCCGCCCTGCTGCAGGGGAGATCTTTTACTTTCCAAAGAGCTCAGCTTTAATGATATGTTGCCCATTCTTAACCCCTTCACGCCTGAGGGTAAAACAAATCTTAATGCCTAAGCACAATTTTGCAACTTTGACGTGATAGTAAAACCGTACATATCATCACAGCTACTTTGTACATCCGGGTGGATTATACCACTTTTTTTTTTCCAGGACAAATTGGGCTTTCATTTGGTGGTGAATAGTAATGGATATCTCCTGATTTTTATTTTATTATCAAAGGAAAACTGGCCCAAAATAGTAAAAAAAATATTTTTTTTTATTTAGCTGTGTTTCTTGTTACTACCATAACCTACCACCAAAGACCAACCAAAAATAAATTCTCTGGCTCCTGACGATCGCAGCGATACCACATATGTGTATGTTATTTGTACCCGGAGTACAGCCCAGAATCAATAGTGCGCATTTTGTTTTTTGTTTTTTTTACCAAAAACACACTGACACTAACTGACTCTGATACCAAATTTTTTTTTAAATCCTGACCTTTGACCCTGACCTTGACCCAAACACTTACCCTGGCACTGAACTAGATCAAACCTTCATCTAGTTATTTTTTCTTTATTTTTTAATATTTATTTACTTATCTTTTTTTCTTTTTTTTTTTTACAAATATTTTTTTCTCTCTCTATGCCAGGAGTTGGAGAGGTACAATGTATCTCTCTCCGCCATTCATAGAGAGAGGAAAAACAAGGGGGCCGGGCTATACGGTGACTGATCACTGTGATAGCCAATCAGAGGCTATCACAGTGATCATGTGACCCGGAATCGGGAGTCCTGGGTCCCGATCGTTAGAACGGGACCTAATGCTCTCAGTGACACCGCGGTCTTTGTGCTGTGAGCGTGCTGTGCGATCTGCTGTGATTGGTAACAGCGGTCACATGACACTGGCAACGGGCCGGTGTAGTGATATGTCATTGGCAGGGGCGGACTGACAACTCATGGGGCCCCCGGGCAATAGGGGATCATGGGGCCCCTGTGTCCTTGCCCAAACTCAAAAAAGCCTATGAAAAAGGTACCAGGGGCATCTTCTGGGGCCCCCTACTGACCCCGGGCCCTCGGGCAGTGCCCAAGTTTCCAAATGGTCAGTCTGCCCCTGGTCATCGGCTGTGTTCCATGGAAGCAGCCAGTGACAGATCGCCCTGCTGCCTGGCCCCTCGGCTGTGTGAGCAGCTCTTTTTGACAGGACGTCATATGACGCCCAGTCACAACGGCGAATGTCCCGCCCGGCCATCAATCTGCTATAGGCTGGTGGTAACGTGTTAATATGTAAAATGTTTGTAGGTAGGTAGAGGCTGCAGTGTATCCTCCAACCTGACGGTGGCACTGTGCCTTTTCTTCAGGCTGGCAGGAGCCCATTGAGGACTAATTGTCTCTTGCTATAGGCTACAGGCAGCCATCTTGGGGAGGACAGAAATCCTATTGCATAGCTCCCAACTGTCCCTCTGTTGCTCCTTCCTTCTCATTTGTCCCTCATTTTGATCTGATCAATATAGTTGTATAGAAATGCACTATTTATCTATTAAAAAGTGTCTTTTTGAACCTTTCATCCAATTTCTAAATTGCTGCATTTGTAAACTTCAAAAGCCAATCTAATGTAATGGTAGTGGTAAAAAGCATTTGTGGGCTTAACCAATCCTTTTCTTTGTTTAACCCCCCGGCAGTATTCTCGAGTGTAGCTCAGGGAAAAGTTTCAGCACCACAAGCGGTAACCCCCCCCCCCCGAGCTACACTCGGGAATACACTGCAGCGTTGCTCCGGGATCTTTTCTGCACTTCCCTTGTCCTGCGCTCCCGCGATGTCCCTCCTGCAGTGTCCCCGGCAATGTCCTCCGGCGAATGCCGGCATCTGTCTTCCGGGTTCCGGTCCCTGCAACGTCGGGGCGTAAGGGGGACGGAACTGGCAGGAAATTTTAAAATTTTAAAAGCGACATTCACTAAATACAGTAAAATCACATAGTATAACATTCCTGTATCAAACCATTTCACATACATTTTGTCCCGAGTGCTTTGTCCGGCGCCCTGCCTGCATTTTTACTGTTCTTTCTGCCTGGAAACTGAGAAACGTCCATGGCGTCCAAAAAGCGTCCCTTTAGGTCAGACGCGGTTTTAGACCGGCTAGAGAACAGCGATAGTAAATCAGAACCACTTGCAGAATTGAGTGATAATGATTGGTGGGGGAAATTCCTCATCAGACACTGAAAACGATTCTGCGACTGAGCTCAGCGATGTGCGAACTTAGCGCTCTATTTCACATTTCAGTGTTTTTGGTTTGATTATATTATTGAATTACATTTATTATTATTATATTATTATTTTTTATGATTGTTTATTAAATTATAATTTATGATTTTGTGTTTCAAAATTTTATCCTCCCCGGGATGTTTACTAGACTCTTGTTCAGACAGATTTCAGTGAGTTATTCCTAAGAATTACAGGCCTACAATAAAAAAAATACATATTTCCATACAAAAAAATTTACTGCTTTGAGCACAGAAATACTGACATAATCAGACCGCTAGGGAGGTTAAACCTTTTTTTTTTTTTTTTTTTCATTTTTTACAAATTCTCTTTATTGAGCATTGTTTGTTTTTGAAAATAAGTACAAAACAAAGCCTGTTGGGCATACCCAGGCTTAGATTTAACACAGAGAAAAAAAAAGAAAAAGGGGAAAACGGAGAACTACAACTCCCACACAATGAACAGCAACAACAAAGACGTAGTCATGGTAGACTGGATCTTGTTCCTACAGAGAAGTCATGGAGGGTAGGTTACAGAGCTATCAGAACTATCGCCATGTGCGCACTAACATCCCTGGACAGGGGTGGACTGACCATTTGGAAACTCGGGCACTGCCCGAGGGCCCGGGGTCAGTAGGGGGCCCCATGAGATGCCCCTGGTACCTTTTTCATAGGCTTTTTTGAGTTTGGGCAAGGACACAGGGGCCCCATGATCCCCTATTGCCCGGCGGCCCCATGAGTTGTCAGTCCGCCCCTGTCCCTGGATTAGCCCTGATCAGAAGTGGAGGCAACAGAGTTTCCTGTCTCAGTCCAAATGCTCCAAACCTTGGTAAATTTTACAGGGCACCCCCTAGACTCATAGGTATATTTATAAAGGGGGAGGAACGTATTAACCAAGTGTTTCCAAAACCCAGAGGTAGGGGCTCAGGAAGACTTCCATTTTAAGAGTATAGCTTTACAAGCATGGAAAAGTAACAAGCCAAGCAAGGTTCACGTGGCCCGAGAGACTCCCAAAGCTGAACCAATCCCAATAGACAAACATCAATGGACAATGGTACTGAGATCGTAGTTATGGAGGAAACAATGTCCACTACTTCTTCCCAAAAAATCTGAATAAAACCTTTTTTTTGGGATATAGTGTGTCTCTTTATTTTCCGTGTGGTCACTTGGACCGGAAATGATGTCAATCTTCCCAATGGAGCCAAAGACAGCCAAAATACCTCACAGAGGGTCTAACCCTTCCACATTTCATCCAAACAAGGAAACAAAACAAATGTCTACTGGCAGCACTCGTGTCAAATCCAGGAACATTCGTACCAAGGAAGACAACTAGCATCAGCCTACTTTTTGCTTCTCACTTGTTCCATTTCATTGTGCTTATTATTATTATACAGGATTTATATTATTATTATTATACAGGATTTATGGCGCCAACAGTTTGCTCAGCACTTTACAATATAATGGGAGACAATACAGCAACAATACAGTTCAATACAAGAGGGATAGGAGGGCCCTGATCCTGGGAGCTTACAATCTAAGAGGGAGGGGCTAGTGGTACAAAAGGTAGTAACTGTGGGGGATGGGCTGGTAGGAGGAAGAGCAGACTCCATTATTAGCTGAGGGCAGGATAGGCTTCCCTGAAGAGATCGGTTTTCAGAGACGCCTAAAAGTGAGCAGAGTAGGCGACAGTCTGATAGATTGGGGTAGAGAGTTCCAGAGGATGGGAGAAGCTCTGGAGAAGTCCTGGAGATGAGCATGGGAGGAGGAGACAAGGGAGCTAGAGAGCAGGAGGTCGTGCTAGGAGCAGAGAGTACGGTTTGGGTGATATTTGGAGACAAGATTGGTGATGTAATTTGGGGCGGAGTTATAAATGGCTTTATATGTTATTGTTTTCAATTTTATCCGTTGGGCAATGGGAAGCCAGTGGAGGGATTGGCAGAGAGGGGTGGAGGACACTGAGTAGAGGCCAGTGGAGGGATTGGCAGAGAGGGGTGGAGGACACTGAGTGGAGGCCAGTGGAGGGATTGGCAGAGAGGGGTGGAGGACACTGAGTGGAGGCCAGTGGAGGGATTGGCAGAGAGGGGTGGAGGACACTGAGTGGAGGCCAGTGGAGGGATTGGCAGAGGGGGGTGGAGGACACTGAGTGGAAACCAGTGGAGGGATTGGCAGAGAGGGGTGGAGGACACTGAGTGGAGGTCAGTGGAGGGATTGGCAGAGAGGGATGGAGGACAGAGTGGAGGCCAGTGGAGGGATTGCCAGAGAGGGGTGGAGGAGACTGAGTGGAGGGATTGCCAGAGAGGGGTGGAGGACAGTGGAGGGATTGGCAGAGAGGGGTGGAGGACACTGAGTGGAGGTCAGTGGAGGGATTGGCAGAGAGAGGTGGAGGACACTGAGTGGAGGCCAGTGGAGGGATTGGCAGAGAGGGATGGAGGACACGAAGTGGAGGCCAGTGGAGGGATTGGCAGAGAGGGGTGGAGGACACTGAGTGGAGGCCAGTGGAGGGATTAGCAGAGAGGGGTGGAGGAAATTGAGTGGAAGCCAGTGGAGGGATTGGCAGAGAGGGGTGGAGGACACTGAGTGGAGGTCAGTGTAGGCATTGGCAGAGAGGGGTGGAAAACACTGAGTGGAGGCCAGTGGAGGGATTGGCAGAGAGGGGTGGAGGACACTGAGTGGAGGTCAGTGGAGGGATTGGCAGAGAGGGGTGGAGGACACTGAGTGGAGGCCAGTGGAGGGATTGGCAGAGAGGGGCGGAGGACACTGAGTGGAGGCCAGTGGACGGATTGGCAGAGAGGGGTGGAGGAAACTGAATGGAAGCCAGTGGAGGGATTGGCAGAGAGGGATGGAGGACACTGAGTGGAGTTCAGTGGAGGGATTGGCAGAGAGGGGTGGAGGACACTGAGTGGAAGCCAGTGGAGGGATTGGCAGAGAGGGATGGAGGACCCTGAGTGGAGGGATTGCCAGAGAGGGGTGGAGGACACTGAGTGGAGGTCAGTGGAGGGATTGGCAGAGAGGGGTGGAGGACACTGAGTGGAAGCCAGTGGAGGGATTGGCAGAGAGGGATGGAGGACCCTGAGTGGAGGGATTGCCAGAGAGGGGTGGAGGACACTGAGTGGAGGTCAGTGGAAGGATTGGCAGAGAGGGATGGAGGACAGAGTGGAGGCCAGTGGAGGGATTGCCAGAGAGGGGTGGAGGACACTGAGTGGATGCAAGTGGAGGGATTGCCAGAGAGGGGTGGAGGCCAGTGAAGGGATTGGCAGAGAGGGGTGGAGGACACTGAGTGGAGGTCAGTGGAGGGATTGGCAGAGAGGGGTGGAGGACACTGAGTGGAGGTCAGTGGAGGGATTGGCAGAGAGGGGTGGAGGACACTGAGTGGAGGCCAGTGGAGGGATTGGCAGAGAGGGGTGGAGGACACTGAGTGGAGGCCATTGGTGGGATTGGCAGAGAGGGGTGGAGGACACTGAATGGAGACCAGTGGAGGGATTGGCAGAGAGGGGTGGAGGACACTGAGTGGAGGCCAGTGGAGGGATTGGCAGAGAGGGGCGGAGGACACTGAGTGGAGGCCAGTGGACGGATTGGCAGAGAGGGGTGGAGGAAACTGAATGGAAGCCAGTGGAGGGATTGGCAGAGAGGGATGGAGGGCACTGAGTGGAGGTCAGTGGAGGGATTGGCAGAGAGGGGTGGAGGACACTGAGTGGAGGCCAGTGGAGGGATTGGCAGAGAGGGGTGGAGGACACTGAGTGGAGGGATTGCCAGAGAGGGGTGGAGGACAGTGGAGGGATTGGCAGAGAGGGGTGGAGGACACTGAGTGGAAACCAGTGGAGGGATTGGCAGAGAGGGGTGGAGGACACTGAGTGGAGGGATTGCCAGAGAGGGGTGGAGGACACTGAGTGGAGGTCAGTGGAAGGATTGGCAGAGAGGGATGGAGGACAGAGTGGAGGGATTGCCAGAGAGGGGTGGAGGACACTGAGTGGAGGCCAGTGGAGGGATTGCCAGAGAGGGGTGGAGGACACTGAGTGGAGGCCAGTGGAGGGATTGGCAGAGAGGGGTGGAGGACACTGAGTGGAGGTCAGTGGAGGGATTGGCAGAGAGGGATGGAGGACAGAGTGGAGGCCAGTGGAGGGATTGCCAGAGAGGGGTGGAGGACACTGAGTGGAGGCCAGTGGAGGGATTGGCAGAGAGGGGTGGAGGCCAGTGGAGGGATTGGCAGAGAGGGGTGGTGGACACTGAGTGGAGGTCAGTGGAGGGATTGGCAGAGAGGGGTGGAGGACACTGAGTGGAGGCATTGGCAGAGAGGGGTGGAGGACACTGAATGGAGACCAGTGGAGGGATTGGCAGAGAGGGGTGGAGGACACTGAGTGGAGGCCAGTGGAGGGATTGGCAGAGAGGGGTGGAGGACACTGAGTGGAGGCCAGTGGAGGGATTGGCAGAGAGGGGTGGAGGACACTGAGTGGAGGCCAGTGGAGGGATTGGCAGAGAGGGGTGGAGGACACTGAATGGAGACCAGTGGAGGGATTGGCAGAGAGGGGTGGAGGACACTGAGTGGAGGCCAGTGGAGGGATTGGCAGAGAGGGGTGGAGGACACTGAGTGGAGGCCAGTGGAGGGATTGGCAGAGAGGGGTGGAGGACACTGAGTGGAGGCCAGTGGAGGGATTGGCAGAGAGGGGTGGAGGACACTGAGTGGAGGCCAGTGGAGGGGTGGAGGACACTGAATGGAGACCAGTGGAGGGATTGGCAGAGAGGGGTGGAGGACACTGAGTGGAGGCCAGTGGAGGGATTGGCAGAGAGGGATGGAGGACACTGAGTGGAGGCCAGTGGAGGGATTGGCAGAGAGGGGTGGAGGACACTGAGTGGAGGCCAGTGGAGGGATTGGCAGAGAGGGGTGGAGGACACTGAGTGGAGGCCAGTGGATGGATTGGCAGAGAGGGGTGGAGGACACTGAGTGGAGGCCAGTGGATGGATTGGCAGAGAGGGGTGGAGGACACTGAATGGAGACCAGTGGAGGGATTGGCAGAGAGGGGTGGAGGACACTGAGTAGAGGCCAGTGGAGGGATTGGCAGAGAGGGGTGGAGGACACTGAGTGGAGGCCAGTGGAGGGATTGGCAGAGAGGGGTGGAGGACACTGAGTGGAGGCCAGTGGAGGGATTGGCAGAGAGGGGTGGAGGACACTGAGTGGAGGCCAGTGGAGGGATTGGCAGAGAGGGGTGGAGGACACTGAGTGGAGGCCAGTGGAGGGATTGGCAGAGAGGGGTGGAGGACACTGAGTGGAGGCCAGTGGAAGGATTGGCAGAGAGGGGTGGAGGACACTGAGTGGAGGCCAGTGGAGGGGTGGAGGACACTGAATGGAGACCAGTGGAGGGATTGGCAGAGAGGGGTGGAGGACACTGAGTGGAGGCCAGTGGAGGGATTGGCAGAGAGGGGTGGAGGACACTGAGTGGAGGCCAGTGGAGGGATTGGCAGAGAGGGGTGGAGGACACTGAGTGGAGGCCAGTGGAGGGATTGGCAGAGAGGGGTGGAGGACACTGATTAGAGGCCAGTGGAGGGATTGGCACAGAGGGGTGGAGGACACTGAGTGGAGACCAGTGGAGGGATTGGCAGAGAGGGGTGGAGGACACTGAGTGGAGGCCAGTGGAGGGATTGGCAGAGAGGGGTGGAGGACACTGAGTGGAGGCCAGTGGAGGGATTGGCAGAGAGGGGTGGAGGACACTGAGTGGAGACCAGTGGAGGGATTGGCAGAGAGGGGTGGAGGACACTGAGTGGAGACCAGTGGAGGGATTGGCAGAGAGGGGTGGAGGACACTGAGTGGAGGCCAGTGGAGGGATTGGCAGAGAGGGGTGGAGGACACTGAGTGGAGGCCAGTGGAGGGATTGGCAGAGAGGGGTGGCAGATACAGAATGGTTAGTAAGGTGGATGAGTCTGGCAGCAGCATTCCTGATGGACTGGAGGGGGGATAGCCTGCGATATCGAGAGAATATTATTGGGTGATACTTGGCAGGGTGTGGCAGTTGGAGATAATGGGTCATGGCTGGGTGATGAAGGGTCACATTTGAATTCCAATCCTATGAATTTCTGAGTAGTGATGACCTAAATCCTTTGATGATAGTTGCGCTTTGCAAAAAACCTTCTTAAAGTTGAACTACACAAATGGAAATGGCTTCAACTCTTGTCCCCCACCCATGGAAGGACCCACCAATGTGTTTCACCCATATGAGGCGTAATCATAGAGGAACCCCCACCCATGTCACACACCTAAAATGCCCGCTTTCTGGGTAGACACGCCTAGGTCACAACTACTTTCTAGGTGCTCCCAAACAGATCATGCCCACTTTATTGGTAGCTCCACCCCTAAATATTCAGTAGCTGCCCACCCACAGCCTTGATCCTCTCAGGGAATACCCTTTTTTTAGTTACTGTACATTCTGAGGAACTAAAATAAGGTGATGCTGTGATCTTGGGATGCAGCTTGGGACACAACAGCAAAAGGACGGAGCACCTAGATGTGGACCCGTCTCAGCAAATCTGGGACAGTTAGCATCTAGGAGTAAATTGTCCAATCCTGGCTTGGCAAACATACTCTTCTTAAAGTAGAGCTACACAAATGGAAATGGGTTCAACTCTTGTCCCCCACCCGTAGGAGAACCCATGTTAGGTTTAATCTTAGAGACACTCCAGGAGTGCATGATTTATATCACCCGATGCCAGGGACATGTAGTTCTGGGTGCCGGGCAGGTGGCTCTTTTGCTTAGCCCTGCGGTGGGCAAGCAGGTTTATTGGCAGTGTAAATTTCTCAAAATGACCTGGACTCAACATACCATATACAATAGAAGTGATTCACACCAGATGTGGTGGGACTGTAACGGGGCGGACTGACAACTCATGGGGCCCCCGGGCAATAGGGGATCATGGGGCCCCTGTGTCCTTGCCCAAACTAAAAAAAGCTTATGAAAAAGGTACCAGGGGCATCTCATGGGACCCCCTACTGACCCCGGGCTCTCAGGCAGTGCCCAAGCTTCCAAATGGTCAGTCCGCCCCTGGACTGTAATAAGCATCTTGTTGGGTAGATTCAGCATGGTGTAAACACACAGAGTCCGGATTTGCAAAAGGCAATGTATTCAATGGTACAAACAGTCCTGGAGAGGAGGCCCACCCAATTGGGAACACTCAGGACCTGCAACAAGCAACAGCAGTAGGAGCACTCAGTGATGCTGACAGCATCTGTACGAGGAGTGGAGTGTGGCCTGGCCAGTCCAACCCAAAGGGGAGCTTTCTGAGAATGTAGACATAGTCCTTGCTCTTTCCCTACTCCTCCATAACCTTTCCCTGTCGCTAGCACTGTCCCTGGCAGATGGGGAACCTGTCCCTACTCTAGCCATTCTCAGAAAGCTTGCCAAAACCCTAGGCCTGAAGATTACACAAAACCCCCAAAGTAGATCCAATGTCAATCATAATGAATGCTGGCAAAGAAAAAACAAGGGATCCGCACCTGATGTTGGCTCCTGCCATCTGACAGCTTTGCCGTCTGCTAAATAATTAAGGGACGGGGCCACCCAATGATGTCACCGAGTGACCCTCTACCCCTTGTAATGTCATCGACCTAGCATGCCTAGGTCGATCTGGTAAAATAATTGCCTGGCTGCACCCATGAGTTAAGATCTGTCAGATGGCGGGAGCCAGCATCGGGTGTGGAGTTGTTTTTTTCAGGTCAGCGGCCTGTGTTCATTGTGAAAGAAGTTGCATCTATACCGGGAGACAATTTGTTTATTTTTTAGTTTTTTAATAAAGGATGTGTGTTTTTACTCACTTTTCACACTTTTTTGGTGAATAAGTAGGGGTACTATTCAGGGGCGGACTGACCATTTGGAAACTCGGGCACTGCCTGAGGGCCCGGGCCAGTAGGGGGCCCCATGAGATGCTCCTGGTACCCTTTTCATAGGCTTTTTTGAGTTTGGGCAAGGACACAGAAAAAAGAAAAAGACTGCCAATTTTGAGAAAAAAAACTATATTTTTGACTTTGCTATTAAACATGTCCAGTAAAAAAAATAAAAAAAAAGAATCAAACAGGATGTCTCCAACTTACAAGCCGACCTCAATGCTCTGTGTAATTGGGGGACTATGGGACCAATGAGGTTTAATGGTGATAAATGTAAGGTTCTGCACTTTGGGGCTAAGAATATGCATGCATCTTACATACTAGGGGGGGTACAACTGGGGGGCAGGGTCAATGGTGGAGAAGGATCTGGGGGGGGTTAATAGTGGAGAAGGATCTGGGGGGGGTAAATGGTGGAGATGGATCTGGGGGGGTCAATGGTGGAGAAGGATCTGGGGGGGTCAATGGTAGAGAAGGATATGGAGGGGTCAATGGTGGAGAAGGATCTGGAGGGGTCAATGGTGGAGAAGGATCCGGGGGGGGGGGCTAATGGTGGAGAAGGATCTGGGGGGGGTCAATGGTGGAGAAGGATCTGGGGGGGTCAATGGTGGAGAAGGATCTGGGTGGGTCAATGGTAGAGAAGGATCTGGGGGGTTAATGGTGGAGAAGGATCTAGGGGGTCAATGGTGGAGAAGGATCTGGGGGAATCAATGGTGAAGGATCTGGGACGTCAATGGTGGAGAAGGATCTGGGGGAATCAATTGTGAAGGATCTAGGGGGGTCAATGGTGGAGAAGGATCTGGAGGGGTCAATGGTGGAGAAGGATCTGGGGGAAATCAATGGTGGAGAAGGATCTGGGGGGGGTCAATGGTCAAGAAGGATCTGGTAGGGTCAATGGTAGAGAAGGATCTGGGGGGTCAATGGTAGAGAAGGATCTGGGGGGTTCATGGTGGAGAAGGATCTGGGGGAATCAATGGTGAAGGATCTGGGGGGGTCAATGGTGGAGAAGGATCTGGGGGGGTCAATGGTGGAGAAGGATCTGGGGGGAATCAATGGTGGAGAAGGATCTGGGGGGTCAATGGTGGAGAAGGATCTGGTGGGGTCAATGGTAGAGAAGGATCTGGGGGGTCAATGGTAGAGAAGGGTCTGGGGGGTCAATGGTGGAGAAGGATCTTGGGGGGGTCAATGGTAGAGAAGGATCTGGGGGGGGTCAATGGTAGAGAAGGATCTGGGGTGGTCAATAGTGGAGATGGATCTGGGGGGGTCAATGGTGGAGAAGGATCTGGGGGGGTCAATGATGGAGAAGGATCTGGGGGGGTCAATGGTGGAGAAGGATCTGGGGTGGTCAATGGTGGAGAAGGATCTGGGGTGGTCAATGGTGGAGAAGGATCTGGGGGGGTCAATGGTGGAGAAGGATCTGGGGTGTCAATGGTGGAGAAGGATCTGGGGTGTCAATGGTGGAGAAGGATCTGGGGGGGTCAATGGTGGAGAAGGATCTGGGGGGGTCAATGGTGGAGAAGGATCTGGGGGGGTCAGTGGTGGAGAAGGATCTGGGGGGGTCAATGGTGGAGAAGGATCTGGGGGTTCTGGTAGATCACAAGCTTAATAATGGCAGCAATGCCAAGCTGCGGGTTCTAAAGTGAGAAAAATCCTCTCTTGTATTAGGAGATGTATAGACTCCAGAGAGAAGATATAATCCCGCGCTGCAGCCCAAAAATGTAAACCACATATACTGTAGATATAGATGTCCGACAAATGAATGAATTGTCCATAAAACACCGTGACCCCACACCGTGCGCAAATGTGCTGCTGCTTCAGCGGCAGTATCCTCCTGGGTAACACCCTCTGTGCGATATCACCGCTCTTCGTGACTCCTATTCCACCATCGCCAGCACCTCACCTCATGGATTTGACCTACTTCACAGCCGCTCAGAAATACGTCTGTTATGCAGGCCATAGACGGGGTGAAAACCGGACATTTAAAAAAAACCCGAAAAATCGGTCGTTCAATCGGCCGACGTTACCACCAACGGTAAAAACAAAATCGGCCGATTTTCGTCTCATCTACGGCCGGCAAATATAATAGCGGAGTAATTACTTCTGTCCCTGCAGAGAGCTCCGCTATTATATTTGACATGGAAAGTCTTGCGGTTGCAACAATGTATCCATTTGTATCCATTTCAGATACAGATGTTTTTATTCGGATACAAATAGATACATTGTTGCAACCGCTATACTTTTAAATGTCAAATATAATAGCGGACTGGAATTCTTTTTTCTTCTTTTTCTTGCTTCTTTTGCTTTTTCTTTTACATCTTTTTCTTCTTTTTTTTTCTTTTTCTTCTTCTTTTTCTTCTTCCTCCAGGTCATGGCTCATGCACAGATTTTTTATCAGTAAAAAGATCGGCCGGTTTGCCCATCATTGCCGCAAAAATCGGCTGGTCGGCAAAATCGATTTTTTTCCAACTTTACCGATTAAAAAAATGTGTCAAAATCACGAAAAACGGCCGACCTATTAACCCACTAACGATCGGAAAATCGTACGATTTTTCTTTCGGACGAAAAATCGGCAGATTTTCGAACCATCTATGGCCTGCATTAGGCTCCATTCACATTTGTGTAACTTCAAAATTGTGCGATTTTCATTGCGACTTTACAGTGCGATTTTGATGCAACTTTGGATGAGTGCAACTTTGGTGCGACTTTGGCTTTGACCAAAGATAATTGTTTCTGCTGTGCAAAGTTGCACACAAGTCGCATGTACAACATTCAGGTGCGACTTTCATGCATTTTTATGAAGAATATGGGCCTCAAGTCGCATTAAAGACGGACCAAAGTAGTGCAAGAACTACTTTGAAGTCTCACAGATATGAATGGTACACACTGGGAAACATGGCGGGGGTGACTTGTCATGTGACTTTGGACCCCAAAGTTACTTGACAAGTCTCATAAGTGTGAATGGAGCCTTAAGGGGAAGTGAGAGGATCTCTAAGGGTCCATTCACACTTATGTGACTTTGGGGCACAAAGTCGCATGACAAGCCGCCCCCCATGCTTCCCTATGGGTACCATTCATATCTGTGCGACTTCAAGTTGCATTAACTTCAAAGTAGTTCCTGAACTACTTTGTTCTGACTTTCATGCGACTTGAGGGCCATAGACTTCATGTAAACCCTCCAAAGACCCATGAAAGTCACACCTGAATGTTGTACGTGCGACTTGTGTACAGCAGAAACCATTATCCTTGGTCAAATCCAAAATTGCACCAAAGTTGCACTCATCCAAAGTTCCACCAAACTCCCATCAAAGACGCATTAAAGTTGCATCAAATCTCAATAAAAATTGCACAATTTTGAAGTCGCACAAGTGTGAATTGTAGCCTAAATCATGCAGCAGACGTCTCAGTTTTTGGAGACAGAAGCCAAAATATATTTAGAGAATCAAAGTGTTTTCTGTATTACTTTAATACTTTATTAAAATGATGCTGATAAGAAATCGACTTGTGTGCGATCGTGCGTTTTGCCGGGGGCAGAGCAGAGTGTGAAGCTCGTTGTTACACAGGTCATCCCGGGAGACACCACCATGGACACGACACGTCAGCTGCCACCATCATCCATCCCCCGGGCACGTTCCTCGCGGGACTCCTCCTGATCACCGATGCTTGTGCTGATGTCTTTACACCTGCCGGAGCTGGCGGAGGTGGCAGAGCTAGTGGAGCTGGAGGAGCTGGTGGAGGTGGAGGAGCTGGTGGAGGTGGCAGAGCTAGTGGAGCTGCTGGAGGTGGAGGAGCTGGTGGAGGTGGCAGAGCTAGTGAAGCTGGAGGAGCTTCTGGAGGTGGAGGAGCTGGTGGAGGTGGCAGAGGCGCTGGAGCTGGCGGAGGTGGAGGAGATGCTGGAGCTGGCAGCTGCGTTTCTATGCGATTTATCCTTGTACATGGCGGAGCCCTGCTGCTGTACTCTGGAGGTCCTGAGTGCCATTGAGCCACCTGCTGCTGTGAGATCGCATATGGTTCCAAGGCTTGGGATGGAGGACAGCACGCTGATATAAGACCCACTACCGCGCGGGGGTCTGATCGCCTGGTGAGAGGCTGCGATTGGTGCTGCTGCTTATTGTCATTCCCCCCAAAAAAATCAGGATTTATACTTAGGGCCGGTTTACAAATAATTCAAATTATTCAAAAATTCGGAGTCCAGATGTGTTTTGGATGTGTTTCCGCTTGTGTGTTTTGATGCTTTCCGGTTCATTTTTTCCCCTCTCTTTTTCTTCAATTTAAGGGCCGGTTCAAACCAGAGAAAAAAATGCATCGGAACGCACCAAAAACGCATCGGAACGCACCAAAAACGCATCGGAACGCACCAAAAACGCATCGGAACGCACATGTCCCTATTTAAATTGAAGAAAGATAACGGGGGAAAAAATTAACTGGAAAGCATCAAAAACTCACCGGAACGCACCAAAAACGCGCATGCAGAAACACACCCGGAACGCATCTGGACTGTGTTTCTACAGTGTGAACCGGCCCTTACTCTAATGCAGCCCATACACAGGTCGAGTTCCGAACTAATTTTCTTTAGAAAATCGGAAATTTTGGGCATTTTGTAATCCGATGGCGCCGCCATTGATTTTGAAATTTGACCAACCAAGCCTGTCATTTCACCTCGTGTTGCTACAGAAAAGAATTTTCATGGCCAAGAATTTTCGTTTCTCTCCAGGTCAGCTCAGGCTCGTTTCTTTTTTTCTCGCACCATTGATTAGAAATTCGTTCGTTTTTCAAAAAATTTCCAACATGCCCGATCACTCAAATTTGACGGTCACTCGAAAATCGGCCGTTGCTGTGGCTCCACTAATGGTGCAAAATTCGAACACAAATTCCTAGAAAAGATTTTCGAATTCAGAATTCAACCCGCGTGTGGCCGGGGAACGCAGCAGCTATACAAACACACAAAAACTCAACCAGGGGCGGACTGACAACTCATGGGGCCCCCGGGCAATAGGGGATCATGGGGCCCCTTTGTCCTTGCCCAAACTCAAAAAAGCCTATGAAAAAGGTACCAGGGGCATCTCATGGGGCCCCCTACTGATCCCGGGCCCTCGGGCAGTGCCCGCATTTCCAAATGGTCAGTCCGCCCCTGAACCCGACTAACAGGCGGGTAGGTGTGAGTGGCCCCCAATGCACACTGTCCATGTTCAGGGCTGTACACCCGCACCCACACACCTGTCCAATTTGATCTCCGGAAGGTTTTACCCCCTTCACGACCAAGCTGTTCAGCACCGTGCTACCTTAATTGGCAATTGCTCAGTCATGCAATGCTCTACCCAAATTAAATGTATATCATTTTATTTTTCACACAAAGAGAGCTTTCTTTTGGAGGTATTTGATCACCACTGTTTTTTTTTTATATTTTTTTTATTATATAAACAAAAAAAGACTAAAGATTTTTGAGGTAAAAACCCCAATATATTCTACTTTCTGTTATGAAACATATCCAATACAATCAAATTTCTTCATAAATTTAGGCCAAAATGTATTCTGCTACATGTTTTTATTTTAAAAAAAGTCCAATAATTTATTTATTTATTTCAGGTACTTATATAGCGCCGTCAATTTGCGCAGCGCTGTACATATATATTGTACATTCACATCAGGCCCCGCCCCCGAGGAGCGTACAATCTAAGGTCCCTAACTCACATTCATACATGCAATTTAGACAGGAGCCAATTAACCGACCAGCATGGAGTGTGGGAGGACAGCGGAGTACCCGGAGGAAACCCAACCACGGCACCACCTGCCTGCAGTTTGCATGTTCTCCCTGTGTCTGCATGGGTTTCCTCCGGGTACTCCGGTTTCCTCCTACACACCAAAGACATGCTGGGAGGTGAATTGGCTCCTGTCTAAATTGTCCCTAGTATGTGTATGTATGAATGTGAGTTCGGGACCTTAGATTGTACGCTCCTCGGGGGCGGGGCCTGATGTGAATGTACAATATATATGTAAAGCGTAAATTGATGGCGCTATATAAGTACCTGAAATAATAATAACACACGCAGGCACGGGGAGAACTTACAAACTCCAGGCAGGTGTTGTTGGGATTTGAACCAACGACCCTAGTACTGCCAGGTGGAAGTGCTAACCACCTAGCCACTCCCATATGGAAGAAAAATGTATTTGAAATATAAAAACATCTGTATCTGAAATGGATACAAATGGACACAAATGGATACATTGTTGCAACCACAAGACTTTTTCATGTGAAATATAATAGCGGAGCTCTCTGCAGGGACAGAAGTAATTAAATGCCGGGTGTAGACGGGACGAAAATCGGCTGATTTTTTTTACCGTTGATGGTAACGTCAGCCTATTGAACAACCGATTTTGCGTTTTTTTTTTTTAAAAAACGGCTGGTTTTCGACCCATCTATGGCCTACATAAGTCCCTAATGCAGGCCATAGACGGTTCGTTTATTTTTTGTCCAAAAGAATAATCAGCCGATGTTCTCACTGTTAGGCATCGGCCGAGTTTCGCGGTTCCTCCTCATTTCGTTTATCGGTCATGCTGGAAAATTTATGAAAAACGGCCAATTTTTGCAATCATTTGTGGCAACAGAACGACCGATGTTTTGTTTTTCGGATGAAAAATCGGCCGATAAACGAACTGTCTATGGCCTGCATAAGAGTGTAGATGTGGGAAAATTGGTAAGAGTTGTGGTTGAACATCCAGGCGTCAAATTTTAGCATCCCTTAAATCAGGGGTCTCCAAACTTTCTAAACAAAGGGACAGTTTACTGTCTTTCAGACTTTAGGGGGAACTGGACTGCGGCCATTGGGAGTAGAAATTGTCCTTCTTCATTGGGAGTAAGCAATGCGTCTTTGGCATTTGGGGAGGAATAGCGCCCTATTCTTGGTGTAAGTTGGAGAAATAGTGCCCCTTGGTTGGTGTGAATGTGAGGAATAGCCCCCCTTGTTGGTGTCAGTGGGAGGAATAGTGCCCCATCATTGGTGTCAGTGGGAGGAATAGTGCCCCATTGTTGGTGTAAGCTGGAGAAATAGTGCCCGGTTGTTGGTGTCAGTGGGAGAAATAGTCCCGTTGTTGGTGTCAGTGGGAGGAATAGTGCCCCTTGGTTGGTGTGAATGTGAGGAACAGTGCTCCATCGTTGGTGTCAATGCGAGGAATAGCCCCCCTTGTTGGTGTCAGTGGGAGGAATAGCCCCCCTTGTTGGTGTCTGTGGGAGGAGTAGTGCCCCATTGTTGGTGTAAGTGGGAGGAATAGTCCCCCGTTGTTGGTGTCAATGGGAGGAATAGTGCCCATGGTTTGTTTCAGTGAGAGGAATAGTGTCCAATTGTTGGTGTGAATGTGAGGAACAGTGCCCCATCATTGGTGTCAGTGGGAGGAATAGACCCCCCTTGTTGGTGTCAGTGGGAGAAATATCCCCCTTGTTGGTGTCAGTGGGAGAAATATCCCCCTTGTTGATGTCAGTGGGAGGAATAGCCCCCTTGTTGGTGTCAGTGAGAGGAATAGTGCCCCGTTGTTGGTGTCAGTGGGAGGAATAGTGCCCCATCATTGGTATCAGTAGGAGGAATAGTGCCCCATCATTGGTATCAGTAGGCGGAATAGTGCCCCATCATTGGTATTAGTGGGAGGAATAGTGTCCCATCATTGGTATCAGTGGGAGGAATAGTGCCCCATCATTGGTGTCAGTGGGAGGAATAGTGCCCCATCATTGATATCAGTGGGAGGAATAGTGCCCCATCATTGGTATCAGCGGGAGGAACAGTGCCCCATCATTGGTATCAGTGGGAGGAATAGTGCCCCATCATTGGTGTCAGTGGGAGGAATAGTGCCCCATCATTGGTGTCAGTGGGAGGAATAGTGCCCCATCATTGGTATCAGTGGGAGGAATAGTGCCCCATCATTGGTGTCAGTGGAAGGAATAGTGTCCCATCATTGGTGTCAGTGGAAGGAATAGTGCCCCATCATTGGTGTCAGTGGGAGGAACAGTGCCCCATCATTGGTGTCAGTGGGAGGAATAGTGCCCCATCATTGGTATCAGTGGAAGGAACAGTGCCCCATCATTGGTATCAGTGGGGGTGAATAGTGCCCCATCATTGGTGTCAGTGGGAGGAATAGTGCCCCATCATTGGTATCACTGGGGGGAATAGTGCCCCATCATTGGTGTCAGTGGGAGGAATAGTGCCCCATCATTGGTGTCAGTGGGAGGAATAGTGCCCCATCATTGGTATCAGTGGGAGGAATAGTGCCCCATCATTGGTATCAGTGGGAGGAATAGTGCCCCATCATTGGTGTCAGTGGGAGGAATAGTGCCCCATCATTGGTATCAGTGGGAGGAATAGTGTCCCATCATTGGTATCAGTGGGAGGAATAGTGCCCCATCATTGGTATCAGTGGGAGGAATAGTGCCCCATCATTGGTATCAATAGGAGGAATAGTGTTCTTTTGTCAGTGTCAGTGGCAGGCCACAGTTTGGAGACCACTGATGTAGACTATACAATGGTTCTTATATCAGCCGCCATTTAGCACGGTTGGTCACTGTACAGCTAGATATTGAGGATCTACAGACGTGATATGAAATGCAATCAGTTTCCACTGAAGTATTAACACCTTGTATATTATCATTACTTTTCAGCATTATCATGTCTCAGTTCACAGTCCGGCTGTACAAGGATTCTGATTATCACATGGTCAGGGGGCTGTTTGCTGCCAGTAGAATGGAGCTCGTTAACAGGGCCTTTAGACAAGCTTTACATCTGCCGCACATTTACCTCCCCCTTCTGTCTTTGCTCTTTCTTCCTCTGCTAAATCCCACACTTGTTCCTGCCTCCATCGCTGCTTTGGTCTTGCTCGTTGTCTGCTTATGGCTTGGAGCCCGATATGTGTTCCTGTCCTCCATCCAAAAAGCCCTCTCCGATGACTTGTTGGACATTCAGAAATACTACCTGGAGAGGGATGGTCGCTGCTTTTGGGTGGCAGAGATGAGAGGAGAGGTTGTGGGGATAGTGGCGGCTATTCTTCCCTCTTTCCCTGACGATAAAAAACATTTAGAAATCAAGAGACTTTCTGTATCCAAGAACCACCGCAGAAAAGGCATAGCCAGGGCACTGGTCAGGACGATGGTGGACTTCGCTCAGAAAAGGGGCTGCAAGGCGATTATAGCAACAACAACTTCAGCTCAGACTGATGCACTGAGGATGTATGAAAACCTGGAATTCAGACTAATTCATGTGTTTTATCAGCCAATGCCCTTCAGAAAAGTACTTGACCTCAAAAGCTTTTCCTTTCAGTATAACATTCGACATAACCAGTGATGGTCAATACCTACAGATGTCTTCAAAAGCGTTCTACCAATATAACATTTCTTATGACCACTAAGGGTCAGTCCCTAAAGATGACTTCCAAAGCGTGTTCTACGGATATGACATTCTACATGACCAGTGGTGGCCAATACCTACAGATGTGCTCAAAAGTTTGTTCTACCAGTATGACATTCTACATGACCAGTGATAGTCAGTACCTAGAGATGACCTCCAAAGCGTGTTCTACCAATATGACATTCCACATGACCAGTGATGGTCAACACCTACTGATGTGCTCAAAAGCTTGTTCTACCAGTATGATATTCCTCATGACCAGTGATGGTCAGTACCTACGGATAACCTCAAAAGTGTGTTCTACGGATATGACATTCCACATGACCAGTGGTGGCCAATACCTACAGATGTGCTCAAAAGCTTGTTCTACCAATATGACATTCCAATAATGGTCAATACTTACAGATGAACTCAAACGTCTGTCATTCCAGTATGACATTCCACATGACCAGTGATGGTCAATACCTACCGATGTGCTCAAAAGCTTGTTCTACCAGTATGATATTACACATGTGCAGTAATGGTCAATACCTACCGATGTGCTCAAAAGCTTGTTCTACCAGTATATTACACATGTGCAGTGATGGTCAGTACTTACGGATGATTGCAAAAGCTTGTTCTACCAATATTGACATTCCTCATGATGATTGATGGTCAGAACCTACAGGTGTGCTCAAAAGCTTGTTCTACCAGTATGATATTCCTCATGACCAGTGATGGTCAGTACCTACAGATAACCTCAAAAGTGTGTTCTACGGATATGACATTCCACATGACCAGTGGTGGCCAATACCTACAGATGTGCTCAAAAGTTTGTTTTGCCAGTATGACATTCTACATCACCAGTGATAGTCAGTACCTACAGATGACCTCCAAAGCAAAGCGTGTTCTACCAATATGACATTCCAATGATGGTCAATACTTACAGATGGACTCAAAAGTCTGTCACTCCAGTATGACATTCCACATAACCAGTGATGGTAAATACCTACAGATGACCTCAAAAGCTTGCTCTACCAATATGACATTCCACATAACCAGTGATTTGGGCATTTTCTGTAGCATATATAGCAATGTATTGTAGTTTCCTATCAGTTACACTTAGTTTAGTTAAAGTGGTTGTAATGAAATGGCAACTTTGGGAATTTCAGAAAAACTCCACAACCAAACTTGAGGAAAACAAGCTTTTTATTTACCAGCTGGTTGACCTAGCCAGACTCGTGTCTGCAAGCTAAGTGCCTTGAAAAGCATCTTACATGGTGTATATATCAACAATTACGTCACAATGCATATGTTTCCTCTTTACTTTTTGTAAAATACATTCTGAGAAGTTCAGGATGAAAGCCTATGCGGTTTCACATTTAGATAAAATATCACCAACTGAAAGTTAGGGTGTCAGCTGCTAGACTGGAACACATTGTTCCACAGGAAATGAGGGGGAGGAAGTAAGCTGATGACCTGGTTCTGCAAACATATGCTTTTAGAAATGTTAAAGCTTAAAGGGGAACTCTGCAATATTTGGGTGCTGACACACTAACCTTCAGACGTATGGACAAATATGAACAAAGCATATAGCTATAGTGTGTACTTAGGGTTAGCATGAGTCACTCCTGACAAGTTATCCTGATAGGAAGAGATAAAAGATGATAGTGAAGGGAGCTTAAAGCAGTAGTAAACTGCCAGAAAAAAAACAATGGGCCCCTGCAGGTTTAGGTCATAATGTACAAGTATGCACCGCATACTAGTACATTATGGCAGACTTACCTTTACACAGAGCCCTCCACGCAACGCTGTTAAGGCTCCCTTGCGCAGCCATCTTCACCCGGTCTCCTATCCGGGTTCACAGGCTCCACGATAACATCACTCCCACAAATGCGTATGGGAGCCCTCGGCTCCGCCGCAGAGCTCTGAAGGTCCAACACGGTATGCCGTCACTTCAAAGCAAATGCGCCAGGGACGTCACTGGCTGCATCTGTGTGAATATCTCATAAACAGTGTAAGTATAGGAGATATTCATTATACCTACAGGTAAGTCTTATTGTAGCTGTATAGGTAAAGGACACACAGTGAGCGCTCTCAATGAAACAGCAGCTGAACACCCAGGATAAACGCATGTAAAAATCCTCAGTAAAACATATACATATAAAAATGCAGCACTGTAAAATGATCAAATCATGCAAATCAACACAATAATAGTTCTGAAAAGGTGCTCATTAATTCCCAGTGCCAATGGAAAGAATGCAAACTAACCAGAAGCGCATTTAAAATACGCATGTGTGTAAGAAATCCTGGAGATTCCCCTCTCTCCCTCTGGTCAGAAAATGGATAACGCCCTCTAGTGGGAAAACGAAATCCTGCAGGTCAGGAAGCTCCCAGGATAGGATATTCCTCTTCAATGGAACCAGGGCTGGGATTGAAATCACTCTGTGGCTGTGAAATTGGGAGAAAGACCCCTCACAGAGAACACAGAGAGATACTCATAGTGTAGTATATTACTTAAATTTATTTAAAAAAAACAAGTAAAACATATAATCAGGTGGCAAGTGAAAGTGACCCACTGACCCTCTTAAAATTATAGGTGGCCGCCGGGCCTCCACATGGCACCGGCGGCGTAGTGTCAACGACGTCCACAGGCTCCTCTGACGCATTTCGTGCGCACGCACTTCTTCTGAGGTAGAGCAAGGACTAGAGGGCGTTATTGTCATCCATTTCAGCACATATCCATTTTCTGACCAGAGGGAGAGAGGGGAATCTCCAGGATTTCTTACACACATGCGTATTTTAAATGCGCTTCTGGTTAGTTTGCATTCTTTCCATTGGCACTGGGAATTAATGAGCACCTTTTCAGGACTATTATTGTGTTGATTTGCATGATTTGATCATTTTACAGCGCTGCATTTTTATATGTATAAGTCTTATTGTAGGTTTATCTGAGGTACAAGGTAAAAAAAAAAGACTTTACTTCTACTTTAAGCGCACTGCTGGTGATAGACAGCCTCAGCTCTGTTCCTTTGTTCTATGTTGAAGGGGTGAGTCCCTTCCCTCCAATCAGCTCTTACAGCTCCCAACACTGAGCTCTGCAATGTGTAATTTCAGTTCTCTGTCTCTTTTCTTCTGACAGCTCAGACGAGCTTTAAAAAATTCTAGACTTTGAAATAGCTGTAGAGGAGAAAAGACTGCAGATAAACAGGTACAACTTATGTGGGAGGCTTTGTTTCGTCTCTGTGTTTCACCTGAGGTCAGTCTCATCACTGGGTATTGTAGCAAACTTGCTCATCAGAGTTGGACGCGGAGTTCCCCTTTTTATTAGAAGTATTCCTCAATCCTTTATTTCCCACCCCCTCCCTTCCTGAGAGGCACAGGGACAGATGTGTAAGTGTTAAAAGTTGCTGGCAGGCTGGAGCAGCAGGGGGCCCAGCACTACAAAGCCTCCCCACTAGAGACAGCAGCCTCTCCCTCCAAGGGACCTGTGTGATTTCACACCTCGGGGAAGGATGGCAGAAACTTCTCAAGAGTTCAAGGAATTCCCCAGAAGCACAAACAAGATAAAATTTTTAACAGATCTGGTTTTCCCCTATGTTTCATGTCATGGATTATGACAGATGTTGGTTCTAACTCAGAGTTTGCCCGACTGACCCCTCCCAAAACAGCGTATTGGTCAGTTACTGAGAGCCATTCCCCCTGCTGGGGGACTTTTTAAAAACTCAGGTAACAGGCCTAAAAGGTGAAGCTGAAGAGATCTCCTAATTTTAACATCGTAACAGCAGGAGATCAAAGACCCTTCGCTCTGCAACTTGGATCTGCTTACCTTAAGGCTGAACATGGCAAGTAACTTAACCTTTTAACTTCTCCGTTATCTCTTTGCTGTGCTGAGCTGTTTTCTATGTATATATAAATATATACCTTAGTTACATTTTCTTTGTAAATATTTTATTGCACCTGTTTGACTCTTTTAGTAATAAATTTTTCTTTCTGAAAGTGTTAAACTGTTTCTAAGCGCTTACTTGCAGTTCACGAATTCCTGCCTTTTGAAGAGACGCTACTGTGTTTGTTTAATCCTCTGCCCAATCGGCCTGCGGTGACTGTATTGGACAGTCGACTTTTCAACCATTACAGTGTATATTGGATAAAGAGAGTTTCCCCTTTCTCTGTACAAAAAGGGGTGGTGGCAGTGAAGGGTTAGTTGCATGATTAACCCGACCCAGTAACAAGCGCATTCAGGCTGCTGGTGCGTCGCTTGCGTTCCATTAGCTGGACAATCGTCGTGCAGGGCGCAGCTGAGTGTGGCATTGTTACGCACGTCACATCGCGGTTTTAGATCGGCCGGTCCTTTGGTCACGAGTTTGGTGACAAGGTCTGGGGTCTGACGCCGCGGGCGTGACATATTATTGTTGGTCGCGGTCGTGCGATTTTCACATGTTGAGGGTGGCGATCGGGCGACCGTGACAGGTATATGTAAGGGTTTACAACCACTTTAAGGCTAAATTCACATATGTGGTGCCGCTGCGGATTCGCACGAAAATCGGTCGGCTGCAACACCTGCACAGATGAATGCGGGTCTGCAGGCGGGTGCCATTAATTCTAATGGCATGCCGCCTGCACTGGAAATCGCAACCGTACTGGGAACCGAGGTTCCCTTGCAGGCTGCGGTTTCCAAAGAAGTGCAGGGACTTCTTCCCTGCGTGTTCCAGGGCACGGGAGTCCATTCAAATGAATGGGCTCTCGTGACCATGCAAAACGTGGCCCACACGGCCGAATATATGTGAACCGGGGCTAAGGGATACTTTGATATTCCTGAACCAATCTTGAATATAGTACAGAAAGTTTGGAGTTTACTTGATATTCTTTATTGGCTAATTTAGTTACAAAATGTATAAGGCCTGAAGAAGGGGCCTAAGTTATCCAAAAATCTTGACCTACCAGCAGGAAAACGACCCGAAACATCCAGCCAGAGATACAATGGAATGGTTTAGCTCAAAGCATGTTCATGTATTAGAATGGCCCAGTCACAGTCCAGACCCAAATCCAATGGAGAATCTGTGGCCAGACCTGAAAATTGCTGTTCCCAGATGCTCTCCATCCAATCTGACAGAGCTTGAGCCATTCTGCAAAGAAGAATGGGCAGAAATGTCCCTCTCTAGATGTGCAAAGCTGGGAAAGATGTCCCCAAAAAGACTTGCAACTGTATTCGCAGTGAAAGGGGATTCAACAAAGTATTGACTCTGGGGGGGCCGAATACAAATGCCGCCACACTTTTCACAGATTTATTGGTCACAAATGTTGGAAACCATTTCTCATTTTCCTTCCACGTCACAATTATGTGCCACTTTGTGTTGGTCCATCACATCCAATCCCAATAAAATACATTTCCATTTTTGGTAACATGACAAAATGTGGAAAATTTCAAGGTGTGTGAATACTTTTTCAAGGCACTGTACCATGCCACCAAAGAAGTTCCTTATGGGTGGCACTGGACTCTGTTGAGTGTGACCCCCCTATTGGTGACCCCGCCAAGATACGCTCCTTCCTTACCCCAGACACCACTAAACTACTAGTACACTCCCTGATTATCTCACGCCTGGACTACTGCAACTCCCTCCTCACCGGCCTACCCCAGTGCAGGCTCTCCCCGCTTCAGACCATCCTGAACTCAGCGGCCAGACTCATCCACCTCACCAGCCGCTCCACCTCTGCCACCCCCCTCTGCCTCTCCCTCCACTGGCTCCCCATTGCCCAACGCATTAAATTTAAATTGCTCACCCTGACCTATAAGGCCATTCACAACACTGCCCCTAACTACCTCACCGACCTGATTCCCAAGTACCACCCTACCCGTACCCTTCGCTCTTCACAGGACCTCCTTCTATCTTGCTCCCTGGTCTCCTCCTCCCACGCACGACTGCAAGACTTCTCCAGGTCCTCCCCCATCCTCTGGAACTCACTACCCCAATCCATCAGACTGTCACCTTCCCTCCTCACCTTCAGGCGCTCCCTGAAAACCCACCTCTTCAGGGAAGCCTACCCCACCCTCACCTAACAGCCGCTGCCCTTCCCTCCTCCTACCACTCCATCCCCCACAGCCGTTTCCTCCTGTGCCTCTACCCCCTCCCTCCTAGATTGTACGCTCGAAAGAGTAGGGCCCTCTAACCCCTTGTGTACTGTTTGATGTTACTGTTCTGTTTCATGTATTGTCCCCCCTCTATTGTACAGCACTGAGCAAACCCTTTGGCGCTATATAAACTCGATAAATAAATAAATAAAAATTGGTGGCTAACCTTTTGTGGCTGGACCAATCCCATGTTGCAGTCCCGATAACACGCCATTACCTTTCAATCTGGGACAGGCTTAAAACGCATTGTGACCTGCAATGAGCCCACAACCCCATGCTCATCTTTCTCCATAACCTGGCATTCTACCCAACATGCACATCCCAAGCCTCTTTCTCTGCATGGTCCTCCGCTGGCTTGATCCAACCATGCAAATTTGTTTCCCCATCAGTCATTAAACCATTTCCTTCTCTATGTGAGTCCTAAAGTATCCCCTTATCAGAACTCTTCAGTTATCTCCAGATAAAACATTTTCTAACTCCCATGATCCCACCTGACCCTTCGACCCTCCCAATTATCTCTTTTTGAGCAGGCCTGCAAAAGTGATCCCCATAGGAGAGGCCTTTTTTCAGACATATATACAGTATATATAGGTGCCCATAAACACCAACTCCCCTTCATATGCTACTAAATGTGAGAGGGACCTTGGAACCACCCTAGACCCTGTTGACTGGAGCCACATATGGGAAGCCACCAAGTCATCTTCTCAGAATATTGTGGCTTTGACAACCAATTACAAAGTTCTAACCAGGTAGAATTTGATCCCTGCCAGGATCACCAAATTTCTACCAAAATACCCCTTCCCACTCTTTTCAAGGCTACAGGCTCCCATTTTCACATTTGCTGGGAATGTCCACTGGCACATGTCTTTGGACAGATATTTTCAGCATCCTCTTGAATTTTTTTGACACTTACATAACACCAGACCCCACTGTGGCACTCCTAAGCAGGAAACCACTGGCCATAACACAACAACAACTCAAATTACTCCTTCAAGACACTGTGGCAGCAAAACAAATGATCGGAAGAACCTAGAAAACCCCCAATCTCTGTGTCCTGACAGTCCAAAATAGGATCACACAAGCCATGATCCACACCAAAATAGAAGCCGTAGTAATGCATAGAGTGGCTCACTATGGAAAACTATGGGGCCTATGGGTGGAGAACTTCTTACCTCCTAACTTTGATAGTACACAACATGCATACACACTATACTAGTCCAAAAGCACCCCCTAGAGGGCCCAACCTCCCCCCACGGACAGACCTTTCCCTTTCCGCACCCTCTTCTGAGGGTCTTTTCACCTCTACCCTCTCTTTGCCTCTCTTTCTTCCACTTCCTATACCCTTCCCTTTTGTTTCTATCAACCTTCCACGTGCCTTCTTTTGCTGGTTTATACACTGAAGCCTCTATATATCTCCCACCTGACCCTTCCCCTGGTAGGCCGTAGCCCCACTACAGTCGGTCCTCCCACTTCCGATGGGTCTAGTCACTTCCATGGGAATCCTTTTCCCCATCTCCTAGACAGACTTCAGTATCTTCGTATCACTTGATAGTCATGCTTTTTATTACTATAGCAGTTTCTTTTCTTTAATAAAATATTTGAACAAGAAAAAAAAACAATTAATTTACAGGTATTGTGATTTTTTTCTAGCAAAGACATGAATATATTTTGGCCTGACGAAATTTGATTTTTTTAATTTTCTTACTGGACATGTTTAACCTCCCTGGCAGTATTCCCGAGTGTAGCTCGGGGTAAAGTTTCGGTACCACAAGTGGTAACCCCCCCCCCGGAGCTACACTCGGAAATACACTGCAGCGTTGCTCCGGGGTCTCTTCTGTACTTACCTTGCCCTGCGCTCCCACGATGTCCCCCCCCTGCAGTGTCCCCGGCAATGTCCTCCGGCCGATGCCGGCATCTGTCTTCTGGGTTCCGTTCCCTGCGACGTCGGGACGTACGGGGGACGGAACTGGCGGGAAATTAGAAAATTGTAATTGTGACATTCACTAAATTCACTAAAATCACATAGTATAACATTCCTGTATCAAACCATTTCACATACATTGTGTCCCGAGTGCTTTGTCCTGCGCCCTGCCTGCATTTTTACTGTTCTTTCTGCCTGGAAACTGAGAAACGTCCATGGCGTCCAAAAAGCGTCCCTTTAGGTCAGACGCGGTTTTAGACCGGCTAGAGAACAGCGATAGTAAATCAGAACCACTTGCAGAATTGAGTGATAATGATTCGTGGGGGAAATTCCTCATCAGACACTGAAAACGATTCTGCGACTGAGCTCAGCGATGTGCCAACTTGGCGCTCTATTTCACATTTCAGTGTTTTTGGTTTGATTATATTATTGAATTAAATTTTTTATTATTATATTATTATTTTTTATGATTATTTATTAAATTATAATTTATGATTTTAACATACCCAGGATGTTTACTAGACTCTTCTTCAGACAGATTTGCAGGGAGTTATTTCTAAAAATTACAGGCCGACAATAAAAAAAATACATATTTCCATGCAAAAAATGTACCGCTTTGAGCACAGAAATATGGACATAATCAGACCGCTAGGGAGGTTAATAGCATAAAGTAAAAAATATTGTTTTTTTTCTCAAAATTGTTGGTCTTTTTTTTAATAGCGCAAGTAATAAAAACTGCACAGGTGATCAAATACCACCGAAAGAAAGCTTAATTCGTGGGCATCTGGGTGCAGCGTTGCATGACCGCAATTGTCAGTTAAAGTAACCCAGCGCTGTAATGCAAAAAATGGCCTGGTCAGGAAGGGGGTGTGGGAACTCGCTTCCAAATGGTAGAGCTTCTTCAAAGCACACAGCAACTCGCTCTCCCGCACACAGCTGGCCAATAGCACACAGCTTGTCTGGCTTCCACCTCCACTAGGTGAAGCCCACCTGACTCCAAGGCAGTGACCTCCTGCCTGCCGGGGTGGAGCCCTCCTGACTCCTATCTGCCGGGGTGGAGCCCAGAACCATGGTTAGGCCTCTATAAAAAGCCCTGCACACACCTGTGCAATCAGTGTGCTGGGGGTTCTCAAAACACGGACCCCGGATTGGAGATTTCATCCCTCCCAGATCTCTTTGAAATCTCCCAGCTCCAGATCCCAAAACAAACTTAATGAATAAATGAGGAAACCGAAAAGTCAGTTTCCTCTGCAATACATCAACTCTCTGGAGCCCCTCAACCTGCCTGGTTGAGAATCCAGGGTTTTCAGCTTTATTTTGACCGTGGCAGGACACCGCACTGCCACAGGGGGTAAATCCTCAATAGGGCAAGAGGTTTCCCAAATTTGTTTTGCCGTACCCCTTTTTTCAGATTTCTTTGTACTTTGACTTTCTTTGACTATGAACGCTCCGTGTATTATTTTGTCTTTGACTATGAACGCTCCATGTATTATTTTGTCTTTGACTATGAACGCTCCGTGTATTCCTTTGTCTTTGACTATGAACGCTCCGTGTATTCCTTTGTCTTTGACTATGAACGCTCTGTGTATTCCTTTGTCTTTGACTATGAACGCTCCGTGTATTCCTTTGTCTTTGACTACGAATGCTCCGTGTATTCCTTTGTCTTTGACTATGAAAGATCCGTGTATTCCTTTGTCTTTGACTATGAATGCTCCGTGTATTCCTTTGTCTTTGACTATGAATGCTCCGTGTATTCCTTTGTCTTTGACTATGAATGCTCCGTGTATTCCTTTGTCTTTGACTATGAACGCTCCGTGTATTCCTTTGTCTTTGACTAGGAACGCTCCGTGTATTCCTTTGTCTTTGACTACGAACGCTCCGTGTATTCCTTTGTCTTTGACTAGGAACGCTCCGTGTATTCCTTTGTCTTTGACTACGAACGCTCCGTGTATTCCTTTGTCTTTGACTAGGAACGCTCCATGTATTCCTTTGTCTTTGACTACGAACGCTCCGTGTATTCCTTTGTCTTTGACTAGGAACGCTCCATGTATTCCTTTGTCTTTGACTAGGAACGCTCCGTGTATTCCTTTGTCTTTGACTAGGAACGCTCCGTGTATTCCTTTGTCTTTGACTAGGAACGCTCCGTGTATTCCTTTGTCTTTGACTACGAACGCTCCGTGTATTCCTTTGTCTTTGACTAGGAACGCTCCATGTATTCCTTTGTCTTTGACTACGAACGCTTCGTGTATTCCTTTGTCTTTGACTACGAACGCTCCGTGTATTCCTTTGTCTTTGACTAGGAACGCTCCATGTATTCCTTTGTCTTTGACTACGAACGCTCCGTGTATTCCTTTGTCTTTGACTACGAACGCTCCGTGTATTCCTTTGTCTTTGACTACGAACGCTCCGTGTATTCCTTTGTCTTTGACTAGGAACGCTCCGTGTATTATTTTGTCTTTGACTATGAACGCTCCGTGTATTCCTTTGTCTTTGACTATGAACGCTCCATGTATTCCTTTGTCTTTGACTATGAACGCTCCGTGTATTCCTTTGTCTTTGACTATGAACGCTCCGTGTATTCCTTTGTCTTTGACTATGAACGCTCCGTGTATTCCTTTGTCTTTGACTAGGAACGTTCCGTGTATTCCTTTGTCTTTGACTATGAATGCTCCGTGTATTCCTTTGTCTTTGACTAGGAACGTTCCGTGTATTCCTTTGTCTTTGACTATGAATGCTCCATGTATTTCTTTGTCTTTGACTGTGAACGCACCGTGTATTCCTTTGTCTTTGACTACGAATGCTCTGTGTATTCCTTTCTCTTTGACTATGAACGCTCCGTGTATTATTTTGTCTTTGACTATGAATGCTCCGTGTATTCCTTTGTCTTTGACTATGAACGCTCCGTGTATTCCTTTGTCTTTGACTATGAACGCTCCATGTATTCCATTGTCTTTGACTATGAACGCTCCGTGTATTCCTTTGTCTTTGACTTTGAACGCTCCGTGTATTCCTTTGTCTTTGACTAGGAATGCTCCGTGTATTCCTTTGTCTTTGACTAGGAATGCTCTGTGTATTCCTTTGTCTTTGACTATGAATGCTCCGTGTATTCCTTTGTCTTTGACTACGAATGCTCCGTGTATTCCTTTGTCTTTGACGATGAGCACTGAAGTAGAATAATGATGTATTGGACCAGGCAGCACCTTCAGTGATGGAGGTGTACCACTACCCCCTTAGGGTGCGCTGAGCTTTGGGTCCCCTTAGCTCTGCACAGCCAGGCAACACGGATATTCCATGCTTTGCTCACTTGGAGTCAGCAAACAGTCTTTGAGATTAGTTTTGTTGTTTTTATTAGGGGATAGCAACTTGGATAAGGTCTGGGGGTAAATGGGATGTCCAAGGAACTGTAGAACTTGAGGACAACTTTTTAGCAACTACTGTATGTGCAAAAATGTGGATCGAAGAAAATAACGACAGTCTCAGTTAAGGAGCTTTAAAGCACCTTTGGTGTACCTCCACAGACCCCAGATGAATTCTCCTCTTCACCCAGCTGCACTGAGGGTATCCCTGAGCAAGGGGGCTCAAGAGCTGTCAATTAAGCAGTCCCGGATGAGAGCTAATTGGGTATTACAGCTGACCGACCTCTCCCCTTTAATGGCCCAGGAGGTGTAGGAGTACTCACACTGTCCTTTCCAGTTAGTGTGGTGGGTTGGTGGCTGCCTTCAGGCCATATGGTGAGCTGGCTCCTTCCTCCCTAGGAGACATTGAGGCAGAAGAGATCCTCCTCTCCAGCATCCTGCCTGTAGGTAGGCTCATCTCCCTGGGGCCTCCTCCCAGGTTCCTCACTCCAGTTTCCTCTCAATCCCTCTTCCACCCGACACTGCACACTGCTCCCCAGGCTCTGTGATATTTAACGGTTGTCCTTCGTCACCATGACCAGCATGCTGCCAGGGGATTGGCCAAGGTCCCTTAGTCATGCAGATTTCGGCCTCCTCTGCCACTCTTCTAGAAAGTTCTCAATGTTTCTGGAAGGGTGGTATGGCTCCAGAAGCCCTGATCTGCAGAGCCACCCAGCCTGTCCTTAGGTGAACTCCTGCCTCTCTTCCAGGCTGACTCATCCCAGGCTGCTACTCAGCCTCTATCTACAAAAAGAGGACACAAGAAACCTATCTAGCTAAACGTGTAGGGAATTACACAGGTTTATTAATAACCGCTGGGAACATACAAGATCGTGTTCAAAGCATAGGAAAATTCAAGCTTCATTTATACAGTTTCTTACAATGCAGACATATTAGGTACAATATGATTGGTTGGTAAGATCTACAACATTGAAACTAACCATAAATCTGGTTCCAGACAAACTTATTCTTTCCCACAATTCCTATATGTTTATAATTTTTTTTTTTAACAGTCTTTGTCTATACTTTCACCTAATTAAAATTCTTATCTACAGACAATATGACGCCCTACGTGTTCATCATTAAATCAAACGCTTTGTGTCATGATAAGATTCCCCATCCCAAGGACAATAACATATTTACAACTTTGGAAAAATGCACTTTTGTTGAATGTTTTTAACCGCCTCCCGTCTGCCATATAGTCCAATGATGGGCGCAAGGTGGTTCTCTCATTCTGGGAGGACGTCATATGATGTCCTCCCATTCTCATTGCGCATGCGTGGCTCAGGGAACGCGCAGCGTGGCGATCGGTGGTGCGCTGTGTCCCTCGGACACAGCGGATCACCGATCCACAGAAAGAGCCGAAGATGCTGGCTCGGTCATGTGATCAGCTGTGTCCAATCACAGCTGATCACATGTAAACAGGGAAATGCTGGTTATCGGCATTTCTCTCCTCTCGAGCTGTCTCGCTGACAGAGGAGAGGAGAGGAGAGCTGTAATCAGCATTCCGCGAAGGGGACATGTACACTGATCATCAGGACACTGATGATCAGTGTGCCCTGATGATCAGTGTGGCCCCAGAAGTGCCACCTGTCAGTGTCCATCAGTGCCAGCTGTAAGTGCTGAACAGTGCCACATATCAGTGCCCATCTGAGCTGCCTTTCAGTGTCACCCATCAGTGCCAGTCAGTGCCACCTATCAATACTAATCAGTGCCACCTATCAGTGCTGCCAGTCAGTGCCACCTATCAGTGCCACCTATCAGTGCCAGTCAGTGCCGCCTATCAGTGCCCATCAGTGCCACCTATCAGTGCCAGTCAGTGTCGCCTAACAGTGCCTGTCAGTGCCGCCTAACAGTGCCAGTCAGTGCTGTCTATCAGTGCCATATATCAGTGCTGCCTTTCAGTGCCCATCAGTGATGCCTGTCAATGCCCATCAGTGCCACCTACCAGTGCCTCATCAGTGCCCATCAGTGCCACCTATCAGTGCCCATCACTGCAGCCTCATTAGCGCACATCAGTGAAGGAGAAAAATCACTTATTTACAAAATTTTATAACAAAAACTAAGAAAAAACTTTTTTTTTTTTTTTAAATTTTCAGTTGTTTTTGGTTTGTTTAAGAAAATATAAAATCCCCGAGGTGATTAAATACCACTAAAATAAAGCTCTATCTGTCACAAAAAAATGATAAAAATTTCATATGGGTACAGTGTTGCATGACCGCGCAATTGTCATTCAAAGTGCGACAGCGCTGAAAGCTGGAAATTGTCCTGTAGGCAGGAAGGGGGTAGAAGTGCCCTGTAGGGAGGAAGGGGGTAGAAGTGCCCTGTAGGCAGGAAGGGGGTAGAAGTGCCCTGTAGGCAGGAAGGGGGTATAAGTGTCCTGTAGGCAGGAAGGGGGTAGAAGTGCCCTATAGGCAGGAAGGGGGTAGAAGTGCCCGGTAGGCAGGAAGGGGGTAGAAGTGCCCAGTAGGCAGGAAGGGGGTAGAAGTGCCCGGTAGGCAGGAAGGGGGTAGAAGTGCCCTGTAGCCAGGAAGGGGGTAGAAGTGCCCGGTAGGCAGGAAGGGGGTAGAAGTGCCCTGTAGGCAGGAAGGGGGTAGAAGTTCCCTGTAGGCAGGAAGGGGGTAGAAGTGCCCTGTAGGCAGGAAGGGGGTAGAAGTTCCCTGTAGGCAGGAAGGGGGTAGAAGTCCCCTTTAGGCAGGAAGGGGGTAGAAGTGTGCTGTAGGCAGGAAGGGGGTAGAAGTGTCCTGTCGGCAGGAAGGGGGTAGATGTGCCCTGTAGGCAGGAAGGGGGTAGATGTGCCCTGTCGGCAGGAAGGGGGTAGATGTGCCCTGTAGGCAGGAAGGGGGTAGATGTGCCCTGTCGGCAGGAAGGGGGTAGATGTGCCCTGTAGGCAGGGAGGGGGTACCCTGTAGGCAGGAAGGGGGTAGAAGTGCCCTGTCGGCAGGAAGGGGGTAGATGTGCCCTGTAGGCAGGAAGGGGGTATAAGTGTCCTGTAGGCAGGAAGGGGATAGAAGTGTCCTGTAGGCAGGAAGAGGGTAGAAGTGTCCTGTAGGCAGGAAGGGGGTAGAAGTGCCCGGTAGGCAGGAAGGGGGTAGAAGTGCCCGGTAGGCAGGAAGGGGGTAGAAGTGCCCTGCAGGCAGGAAGGGGGTAGAAGTGCCCTGTAGGCAGGAAGGGGGTAGAAGTGCCCGGTAGGCAGGAAGGGGGTAGAAGTGCCCGGTAGGCAGGAAGGGGTAGAAGTGCCCTGTAGGCAGGAAGGGGGTAGAAGTGCCCTGTAGGCAGGAAGGGGGTAGATGTGCCCTGTAGGCAGGAAGGGGGTATAAGTGCCCTGTAGGCAGGAAGGGGGTAGAAGTGTCCGGTAGGCAGGAAGGGGGTAGAAGTGCCCTGTAGGCAGGAAGGGGGTAGAAGTGTCCGGTAGGTGAGGGGTTAAAGAACACCATCCTTACAGTATTGGTCAAGTGTTCAACTTTAAATGTGGATTTTCTTTATCAATAGTATAGTATACATTTCTAGAGACTAATAACTACGGTACTGTTTAATACTTAATATTAATAATAATACTAATACTACTGATACTAATAATACATTATTATTTTTATTTCAGGTACTTATATAGCGCCGTCAATTTACGCAGTGCTTTACATATATATTGTACATTCCCATCAGTCCCCGCCCCCGAGGGGTGTACAATCTAAGGTCCCTAACTCACATTCATACATACACATACTAGGGACAATTCACCTACCAGCATGTCTTTGGAGTCTGGGAGGAAACCGGAGTACCCGGAAGAAACCCATGCAAGCACAGGGAGAACATGCAATCTCCACGCAGGTGGTGCCGTGGTTGGGATTCAAACCAATGACCCAAGTACTGCCAGGCGGAAGTGTTAACCACTTAGCCGCTGTGCTGCCCTAATACTGATACTAATAATAATAATAATGATACTAATACTACTGATACTGATACTAATAATGATACTAATACTACTGATACTACCAGTAATAATTATATTATTAATAACACATGCACATTAATATAAATAAAATAAATGTAGAGCTACCCTCATACGGGCCGCTGTTTTGTGGGTACCCCTAAGCTCTCTGCACAGCCAGGCAATGGGTATTTCTCACACAGACTTGCATCCAAGAGGCAGTTACCAGTCCATGAACTTGGCTTTGTTATTTTTTAGGGGAAATAACTTGGATAGGGAGATAGGGATTATGGGATGCCCATTTGGCTTGAATCAATAAGGGGGACAACTTCCTTCCTATGTACAAAGGCAGATCCTGGACTGATCTTTTCCTTGAAAGCCGTCAGTTGTTGCGGATCAGTAGGAGCCGCCTTTTATGGGTGAGGAACTAGCAGCCCCTCAAAAATCAGCTTAGCTTCTTGTAGCTACACGCAGAGATGTCTTCTCTCCCCTGTAGAACTGCTCCCAGCTCCACAGACTGCAGATACTACCAGCCCTCCTGGCTGCTCGGAAGACGTAGGGGACCCCTCCCAGGTACCGACAGTCTCCTTCGCACTCCATCTTCCACCCGACTCAGCTTGACTCTCCCATATTTATGAGCCAGTCCACCGCTCTACCAGGGCAAAACCTGGGATTCGCGGGACTCCCAAAAACATGCAGATGAAGTCTCCACCCCTTCCTGCTTAAAAACTTCGGGAATGGTCTATGGTCCTCCAGAGTCAGGAGGAGGCGATAGAGACACAACCTGTTAAGTCATCCAGCTGACCTGCAATAACCCGACCTCAATCACAGACTCACACAGTTACCATGAGTCTCACAATGATTTACCTACAATACACTACACTGTTCTAGAAGAACAATAGAGGGAGCTACATGAAATACATGGATTTATATGAAATCCTACTACAGTCCTACTATTCCATTGTCTTTGACTATGAGCGCTCCTGACTATGAATGCTCTGTGTATTCCTTTGCCTTTGACTATGAACGCACCATGTATTCCTTTGCCTTTGACTATGAACGCTCCGTGTATTCCTTTGCCTTTGACTATGAACGCTCCGTGTATTCCTTTGTGTTTGACTTTGGACTGTCCATGTATTTCTATGAGCGCTCCTGACTATGAATGCTCTGTGTATTCCTTTGCCTTTGACTATGAACACTCCGTGTATTCCAATGTTTCTGACTATGAAAGCTCTTTGTATTCATTTGTATTTCACCATGTATTATTTTGCCTTTGTCTATGAATGCTCCATGTATTATTTTGCCTTTGTCTATGAATGCTCCATGTATTCCTTTGCCTTTGACTACGAACGCTCTGTGTATTCCTTTGCTTTGACTATGAATGCTCCGTGTATTCCTTTGTCTTTGACTATGAATGCTCTGTGTATTCCTTTGTCTTTGACTAGGAACGCTCCATGTATTCCATTGTCTTTGACTATGAACGCTCTGTGTATTCCATTGTCTTTGACTACAACGCTCCGTGTATTCCTTTGTCTTTAACTATGAATGCTCCATGTATTCCATTGTCTTTGACTACGAACGCTCCATGTATTCCATTGTCTTTGACTACGACGCTCCGTGTATTCCTTTGTCTTTAACTATGAATGCTCCATGTATTCCATTGTCTTTGACTACGAACGCTCCGTGTATTCCTTTGTCTTTGACTATGAATGCACCATGTATTCCATTGCCTTTGACTATGAACGCTCCGTGTATTCCTTTGTCTTTGACTATGAACGCTCCGTGTATTCCTTTGTCTTTGAGTATGAACGCTCCGTGTATTCCTTTGCCTTTGACTACGAATGCTCCGTGTATTCCTTTGTCTTTGACTATGAATTCTCCATGTATTTCATTGTGTTTGACTTTGGACTGTCCATGCATTCCTTTGTCTTTGACTATGAACGATCCATGTATTCCAATGTTTCTGACTATGAACGCTCCATATATCTCATTGCCTTTGACTCTGAAGGCTCCATATTCCTTTGCCTTTGACTATGAACGCTCCGTGTATTCCTTTATCTTTGACTATGAACGCTCCATATTCCTTTGTCTTTGAGTATGAACACTCCATGTATTCCTTTATCTTTGACTATGAACGCTCCATATTCCTTTGTCTTTGAGTATGAACACTCCATGTATTCCTTTATCTTTGAATATGAACACTCCATCTATTCCTTTGTCTTTGTCTTTGACTATGAACAATCCATATTCCTTTATCTTTGACTATGAACACTCCATATTCCTTTGCCTTTGACTATGAACGCTCCTTTTATTCCTTTATCTTTGACTATGAACACTCCATCTACTCCTTTCTCTTTGTCTTTGACTATGAACAATCCATATATTTGTAGAAGTTTTACGAGTTAGTCTTCTAATTTTCTTTTGCAGGAGAAGACTATGCCCAACTACATTATTCGGCTCTACAAGGACTCAGATTATGATGCAGTCCGAGATATCTTTTCCCGAGGCATTAAAGAACACACCAAGACCGCTTTCTTTCACACTCTCAGTCTCCCTCACATCTGGGCTTTCCTGCTGGCCGTGTTTTTGGTTCTCCTACAGGTGATGGGGTCTTACCTCCTCTCCAGCATGGCGGTGTCTCTCAGCGTGGCAGCACTATGGCTCCTAAACAGATATATCTATGCTACTTATGTTGCAGATAGCCTGGCTACTGACATGATGAATATCCGGAAATATTACTTAGAGCAGGATGGTTACTGCTTCTGGGTCGCTGAGTTGGCGGGGGAAATTGTGGGGATGGTCGCTGCCATTCCTCCATATCCTCCCACTGGAGAAAACCAGGTGGAGCTTAAGAGATTGTCAGTTCCCATGAAACACAGAGGGAAAGGGATCGCTAAGGCCTTGTGTAGCACAGTCATTGACTACGCCCGGAAGAGAGGCAGTAGTGCGGTGGTGTTAAGCACCTCCTTGTCTCAGAGTGATGCCTCAATGTTATATCTAAAGATGGGCTTCAGAAAAACCAACACCGAAACCAATGAACCATTTATAATTGCAAAATTCATTGACTTCAGAATACTGTATTACCAATATGACATTCCCACTCAGAGATAAATCACATATTTTTTTTTAAATATAGCCAGCAAATTTTTAATCACCCTACATTGCCATGTTGTATCACCTTTGGTCTTAATAGCCGATCGACATCATGAGGGTGACTACCAGGGCATGATGAGAGGTACCAGTGCACTGTACAATTGTCCATGGTTAGGGAGCAAATATTCCCTTCTGTGTAGAGTTTCAAAGACATTATATCATGTGCTGACTATGCTATCATATTGTGTGGTCATACGAATCCTCATTCCAATAGACCCAAACCAAAGATGTTCCAGACCAAAGATGTTTTTCTAGCCATTGATGTTGTTTATTTGCTGCACTTTTTATCATGGATAGTAGAGGTACCATGTATGGCTGCTCTAAAACCCCCAAAATGAACAGTTCAATGCATTACAGTATTCTGCTATAACTTCCAATTGTGTTTTGATGTTGAAGTTATAAAAATGCCAAAGTTTTAATTTTCATTGATGAACTCACTGGGTAGAATTACCCATTATTTTGACCAGAAATACTGAAAGCGATGTACAATTCAGATTTCTTAGATTGTCACCAGAACAGGATTACAGTAATACCTCGGTTTACAAATTTAATTTGTTCTGCGGGATTTTTCTTATAACAAAAAATTTGTAAACTGAAACACGGTTTCCCATAGGAATGCACTGAAAACCAATTAATTCCTGAGGTCAGAAAAAAGTAAAAAAACAATCTTTTATCTGTTCAAAACTCTTTTTAAAGTGCATTTTAAAGGCATAAATACTATACAGGGACAGGATTAATCAAGCAATAACATTCAAACATCCAACTTCAACTTTTAAAGCATCAAATATCAACTTTTAAAACATGGCAAACTTTTCAAAACAATTTCAAAACTTTTTGGAAGAGGAGGAGGAGCAGGGCAACTGGGCAGCACTAACACAAGCAGGTTCTTCTTCATGTCTAGGCTGTTTTAGTAGAAACCTTTCCATTGTCTGCTGCCTCCGGCACCTTTTAAGCATCCCCCGGAAAGGGGACATGATGTCGGTGTCAAAACTGTTCACAAGTCTCTGGTCTAGAGCCTTATCTGGGTGGTGCTGCTGTCCAAAGTCTGTAGGTTTACCCACAGTTGGCATACCTGCTTGAGTTCCCCGGAAGAGAGCTGTTCCTCACTCGTTTCCTCCTCCTCAAATGAGACCTCCTCCATCGCCTCCTTCTGCAGTTCCACCAGGTCCTCAGTGGTTAGCTCACGGTTGTGTCCCTCCTCCACCAGCTCGCAGACATCCTGCTCGGTCAGCTCCAGCCCCATGGTCCTCCCCAAGGAAACAATCTCCTCCAACACTGTTGACTCTGGTGCAGGTGCAGAAGCATTGGAGTCAGGTGTCACAACACAGTCTGGCCACAGGTTGCGCCAAGCAGAATTTAGGATTCTCTGGCTTACCCCGGCCCAGGCAATGGTTATAATCTGAAGACAGCTCACGATGTCAAAATGGTCTCTCCAAAATTCATGGAGGGTGAGGCTTGATCGATCTGTCATCTCAAAGCATCGCCAGAAAAGCTCCCTTGTGTAGAGTTGTTTAAAATTGGAGATGACCTGCTGGTCCATTGTCTGGAGTAGTGGGGTGGTGTTAGGAACACGACTGTGATGAAGTTAAAGTCCTCCAGCAGGTCTTCCTCAAGGCTTGGACGATGAGCAATAGCATTGTCCATGAGCAGCACGACCTTGAGCGGCAGGTTAATGTCTACAAGGTACTGCTTGACATCAGGAGCAAAAACCACATTGACCCACTGCACAAACAAGAGGCGGGTGATCAAAGTCTTTGGGTTGGACCACCACAAAACGCTCAACTGCTCCTTCTTCACCTTGTGTTTCTTGAAGGCCCGTGGGTTCTCTGAGTGGTAGATGAGCAGGGGCTTAATTTTAAGGTCCCCATTGGCATTGGCGCAGAACAGGAGGGTGAGACGGTGCTTCATTGGCTTGTAGCCAGGCAATGAGGTCTCCTCTTCTGTGATGAAGGTATGCTTTGGCATTCTCTTCCAGAAGAGCCCAGTCTAGTCACATTTGAAGACATGCTGGGGAAGGTAGCCCTCTGAAACCATGACCTGCAGGAACTCAGAAGCAAATTCCTCAGCTGCAGCAACATCGGAACTTGCGGCTTCTCCATGACTGACCACGCTGTGGATGACAGATCTGGTCTTGAAGCTTTCGAACCACCCCCTACTCACCTTGAAGCCTTCTGCATCAGTTGACATTCCTGGCTGTTGGTTGAGGAGGTCAGTGTGCAAGGCCTTGGCTTTTTCACAGATGATCGCCTTGGTCACTGTGTCCCATGCATGCTGATTCTCTTCAATCCAGAGCAGGAGCAACTTTTCCACCTTCCCCAGAACAGGTGGCCCTTGCTTTGAGAACCTGGTGACTCCCTTGGCTGCATCTCTCCCAGTTATCTTCTCTTTCATCTTTAGGATGGTACCGATTGTGGATGCACTCCTTCCATACTCTTTGACGAGGTCAGTCAATCGCATTCCTCCTTTATGCTTCCTGACGATTTCTTTCTTGACCTCAAGAAGAACCATCTCCTTCTTCCTCTTCCCAGATTCCACTGCTTTCTTGAGTGCCATGACACCACAGTCACTAAGTGAGCAGAAAATAAAAGAAATGCTTTACACCCACAACCAGGCTCTCAGTGCTCCAGTCCAAGAGCCCTAAGTCTATCCACACAAGCTAATGAAAACCCCAAAAATCTGTCCACATGAGCTGGCATGGAAAGCACCCCACAATGCAGAACACACAGTAAAAGGCATGCAAATGACAAAGCTCAGCTCCTTTCCACAGACTCCAGCATGCACTGCGCTATAAACCTCCCAGACGAAATGCATCCTGGGGAAACTTGCTTCGTATTGCAGGAAAAATTTGTAAACCGAGGCATTATTTTCAATGTATTTTCATTCAGAAACAAAAAATTCAGTTAACCGAGGCGTTTGTAAACTGAGGCACCACTGTAGAAGGGAAATCATCCAATGGGAACATCTTAAAAGTGCAATAATGCCGCGCTCCTAAAAGATTAAATATGCTTAAAGAATCATAAATACTCAAATTATTGTGCTATAAATCAAACAATCATTGATCAATCGAAGTAAATTGAATATATATAAAATATAAATGTGTAAAAAATCCCAATTAATATGGTGATAAAGTCAATTCATAAATTCCAACAAGTACTTTTCTTGAAAAAAGTGCCCTCCAGATTTGGATATCAATATGCGCTCACCTCAATGGAAGCCTAACTTGCAATTAGGCAACCATAGCTTTATGTTTTAAAAGACAGGATGGATCATCTCTTCTCTGTTAGTAGTATGCAGAATATTAGATGTAATTCTGTGTTTCATCCACCGCGGTTTTCTTGGTGGTCTGCTCCCTTGATAAAGATTAGATTACATGGACCCAGGGGCGAACTGACAACTCATGGGGCCCCTGGGCAATAGGGGATCATGGGGCCCCTGTGTCCTTGCCCAAACTCAAAAAAGCCTATGAAAAAGGTACCAGGGGAATCTCATGGGGCCCCCAACTGAACCCGGGCCCTCGGGCAGTGTCCGAGTTTCCAAATGGTCAGTCCGCCCCCTGATGAAGCCACGTGACCCGGTGGCGCAACGCGTAGGGGAGGGGCTCTAACATCATCACACACACGAGATCATAGCAGCGAGTATAGGCTGTGTGTTCAGCACACACAGAGGAGGCTCTATAAGGAGTGTTAATGTTGTTTCTATTGTGAGTGTACAGATATACTGCTTACAAATAAAAAGTGTTAAAGGATAAGGCACTATATTCTTCTTTCTTCCATATACTTTGCACTGAGGAGAACTAAGGAGAAACAGAGAAATGGAAAGATAGATCTTTATCCTGCAGCATAAAATGGGGGAGGTCCATGTAACCTAATCTTTATCAAGGGAGCAGACCACCAAGAAAACCCTGGTGGATGAAACACAGAATTACATCTAATATTCTGCATACTACTAACAGAGAAGAGATCATCCATCCTGTCTTTTAAAACATAAAGCTATTGAAGGAAAACCGAGGGCTGGGCCCACAGATTCAGAGGGTACACGATGCCACACAGACAGCGGTTCTTTTACAACAATTACGTTTACTGAACAGTTATAGTGATCATGTAGCTGAGCATACGTAAACAGAATGATAACAGCGCATAGCCATACAGTAAGAATAATACTGTCTAACACTAACCCCGTACTTGCGGACTTTTCCCCAATGTCCAGAAAGCAGCCTGGCTGCGCCTGAATGTTCCTGAGCAAGATACAACGTTGGGGTGCACCCTAAGTATTGCGCAATACTATTTGTAATCCAAAGGAAAGCGGAGTGTGTCTCTTGTAACTTTCTGGTATATCCAAAATGTCACTGACCACGTGTGGTGCGATGTGCTGCGGCAAAGCCACACTTACGGTTCCCTGGCAGGCTCTTGGTGCTTTCTCCTGACCCACTCCGGAACCGGACCATACAGTCACTTGTTTCCTGGTCTCGTTGTGGATCTTCCTTAGGTGCCCTCGCCAGATTCCACTGTGAGCCGTAAATCCTCTTCCAGGCCCCACACAGATTCTCCAGACGTCCTCAGCATCCATCAGCCAGACCCAGACTCCACTTCCTCCTCAGCACAGGAACTCCTCCCCTTCCCATAGAGTTTGTGATGCAGTAAGTCATTTCTTAATTGCAGCCTCAAACCTGCATTTACAGTTCACTATGACCCTTCTGAGGGTCCTACTCGGCCCTTTAATTAGTATTCATTAAACTTTATAGGGTAAATAAGCATTTATCTTGTCTTAGCAAAAGTCACTACAAAATCGATTCTTGTACTTTGCTGCCATCTACTGACCAAAGAGCATATTGCAGTTTAACATTACACACCAGTATTAATCCATGCGTCACACCCTTACACTATGGTGGCCTAATTGCAAGTTAGGCTTCCATTGAGGTGAGCGCATATTGATATCCAAATCTGGATAAGAAAAGTACTTGTTGGAATTTACTTTATCACCATATTAATTGAGATTTTTTTACACATTTATATTTTATATATATTCAATTTACTTCGATTGATCAATGATTGTTTGATTTATAGCACAATAATTTGAGTATTTATGATTCTTTAAGCATATTTCGTTTTTTAGGAGCGCGGCATTATTGCACTTTTAAGATTTTCACATTACACATTTATATGAGTGTGTGTACCAGTGCCAGCGAACCATAGTATATTATCATAGGTAATCCTAGTGGCTCACAAGCACTTTATTATTATAATCCAATGGGAACATCTGTTCTCGTTACAACTATCTTAAAGGATATTTCTTTCACTTAGGAGAGATTTTCTATCACTTCCTTTTTTATGTTTTCAGTACAGGAATTTAAATTTCCCTAATGGGACACAGAAGGCAAACAACTGTCAGGGATTCCATCTAGTATAGAAAAAAGTTTTTGGCATCTTAGGCCACTATGACAAAAAGTGTGTTTTTTTTTTTTACTAGAATAATCAATTTGAAAGATATATACAATCTTGTTAAATATGTATAGAATATGACCCATTCATCTGTAAAAGAAAAATTCCTGTGGTTGGTTTATGGATAACTGTGTCCTACCCACCTGTAGGCAGGTGCAGTCTATTTTCCCCTCTGCAGGTGGCGCCAGACTACAGCGGCATTGCAGAGGACGAGGAAGTTAAGAGGAGCCTACAGTAGCTCCTCCATAGTCTCCTGGGTCACAGGGGGCATCTATCTGATTGGATACTGGTACCCCATATGACTTTGGGTCAGGCAGAGTCTACTTAACACCCTGGCTCTTGGGCTTGGAGCACATTTTGCATGTGATTAAAATAGGGACAGGTCTCCCATCTGTCAAAGACTGTGCTTAGCATCAGGGAAAGGTTCCAGAGGAGTAGGGAAAGTGTAGGAACATGGCATCCAGTGTAGGAACATGGCATCCTAACTGGAAGCCCCCTTTGGGTACGGACCAGCAAGGCCACATTCTGCTCCTCGAAACAGACACTGTCGGCACACCTGAGACCTTCTCCTACTGATACATTGTTGTTATATTCTGAGTTCCCCCGGTTGGGTTGCCTTCTCGTTAGGCTTGTTGTGTACTGCAGAACTCCAAACAAAATATAGTCCTGTTACTCTGCACCTGCACTCTTAGTGTTTCTGCCACCTCACCACTCTGCACTCCCACGCCTCTTCTCCAGCAAAAAACAAAAGTTGCCATAATTGATGGAACCATGAATTCTGTGCTCTACCAGAAAATCCTGAAGGAGAATGTCCGGCTATTAATTCCTGACCTCAAGCTCAAGCACACTTGGGTTCTGCAACAGGGGGCTTAGGGGGCAATTACTTTTTCACATAAGTCCAGGCAGGTTTGAACAGCTTTTTTCCCTGAATAAATTAAATCATCATTTGAAAACTGTATTTTGTATTTACTCGGGTTATCTTTGCTCAATAATAATTTTTTTCATGATCTCAATCATTTAAGTGTGGCAAATATATAAAAAAAATCAAGAAGGGGGCAAATGCTTTTTCACAGCACATTAAATACTCATACTTCCTGCTAAATTCCACCAGCTTGAGGAGATAATGTCGATGGAAAATCCTCCACATCCGATGGTTTCCAAATTTCTGGGACCATCGGATGCCTGAGTCCCTCACTGCCCCCTTTGGTAGCCTTTCCTGGCCCCCTACATCATTACAGGACAAAGGTGTAATGGAGGAGCCAGTGGAAGGAATCGGGTATTCACCTAGAAGTATGCTGGATGACAGGAATATCTTCTGGTTGGTGGCACAGGTGCCAGGACAACTATTAACCATTTTTGTTCATGTGTCGTGCTCATTTTTTCCTGTTTTAAAGTAGCAACAGAGTCCCTATGAAATGAAATATATACCAAAAATATATCAAGTCAACTTAAGATGACATTAAAGAAAGAAGCTTGTTCTTCGCTGCTGGAATTGGTTGTTTACTGTAGACAAAGAAGTCACCTTGATAAGAGCAATGTCTTTGAAATGAGATGTAAGATATTGGCCTTAGTAACAGCAGAGTGCTGGTCACCATCTTTGTTTCTGACAAAGCCACCATTGGATGCACAGTGGAGATGTTTTGAGGTTCCTGAAATAGGTGTGTACAGTATGCAGGGGCTTACGGGATACCACTGAATGGGAAGGAGTTAAATGTGTCTCAGATCTTTCCCGGGCTTTCTGGGGTCCTGCTCCCTGGTGTAATCCAGATGAATACCAGGGGAAGGCTTAGAGCTGAGAGCCTGCACATGGAATTACAGAGGAAGGACTGCTGCGCCACGTAGTCCTGCTGGAGCTTGTGGCCACCCTAGTGGGTCACCCTGCTGGGATTCATCCTGGAACCACAAACTTACCAACTATGGACTAATGCTAATGGGCTCTGCTGAAGGTATGATCTGGGGTGTGGAGGGTGCGGGGGGGGGCTGACTTATTGGACTCTGGAAGCTCCTTTTAACAAGGGGGGCCCCATATCCCTCCACCCATGAGAACGAGTATGGGGTACATAGTACCTCAACTCATTTGTCAAAGAGTGGAAAAAGGGAGTAAAACCACAACAACAGTTTTTGCACAAGTCCTTTATTAAAAAAATAAAAAGTTTAAAAAGTGTTCCCCAGAATAGATCCAACATCAATCATGATGAATGCCGGCTGTCGATCCGAAAAAAAAAGAGCTCTGAACACGACGAAGACTCCCACCATCTGACATCTCAGCTGTCTGACAGTTCTTAAATAACTAAGGGGTGGGGAAACCCAATGACGTTACCAGGTGACCCTGCCCCCTTGTGAAGTTATCGATCCAGCATACCCTGGTCCCTTGTGATGATGTCACAAGGGGGTAGGGTCACCCAGGTGACATCATCGGGCTGCCCTACCCCTTAGTTATTTTCGAAGGCAGGAGCCTTCTTTGGGTACAGAAATCCTTCCACCCACCCTTCCCTTCCTTCCACCTACCCCTCTCTCCCTTTCATTCTTCCACCCACCCCTATCTTCCTTACTTCCACCCTTCCCTTCTTTCCATGTACCCTCTCTTTTTTCCTCCCACCCACCCCTCCCTTCCTTCCACCCACCCCTCTCTCCCTTCTTTCCACCCTTCCCTTCCTTCCTTCCTCCCACTCCTCTCTCCCTTTCTTCCACCCACCCCTCCCTTCCTTTCTTACACCCACTCACCCCTCCCCTCCTTCCTCCCACTACTCCCTTCCTTCCACCCACCCCTCCCCTCCTTCCTTCCACCCCTCCCTTTCTCCCTTCCTTCCACCCACCCCTCTCTTCCTACCATCCACCCCTCTCTTCCTCCTTTCCTTCCACCCATCCACCCCTCCCTTCCTTCCACCCACCTCTCCCTTCCTTCCACCCACCCTTCCCTTCCTTCCACCCACCCCTCTCTTCTTCCCTTCCTTCCACCCACCCTTCCCCTCCCTTCCTTTCACCCACCCCACCCCTCCCCTCCTTCCTTCCACCCACCCCTCCCCTCCCTTTCTTCCACCCACCCAACCCTCCCTTCCTTCCACCCACCCCTCCCTTCCACCCACATACCCTCCCTTCCTTCCACCCACCCTTCCCACCCTCCCTTTCTTCCACCCAACCACCCCTCCCACCCTTCTCAACCTTCCTTCCACCCCTCCCTTCCTTCCTTCCACCCACCCCTCCTTTCCATCCACCCACCCCTCCCCTTCTTCCTTCCACCCACCCCAAACGTCAAAAGCCAAAAATAGCAGCTGTAAAAACGTCCCGTGTGCATGAGGACTAAACTTTACGAAAACATGAATGTAAAATATTGCATGTCAAGGATATGGAGTTATATATCTACCACTCAAAAAAACTACAAAAAAATCTGCCAATAACTGGGCCTGTCATATGAATGGATAATACTAATCAAAAACAACGACATCCCTGCTACAACTACAGATGTCAATCCTTTTACAAACACATCTAAAAACGACCTAAAATGTAAATCTATGTCTATAATACAGCATATAAAGCCATGTCCTTATTAGTATCTAACTGACAAATAAAAACACCGACATCTAGTGGACAATGTGCTAACTGCCACCCCATCAGTGAATATACACTCTCCGGCCACTTTATTAGCTCCACCTGTTCAATTGTTTGGTAACACAAATTGCTAATCAGCCAATCACACGGCAACAACTTAATGCATCTAGACGTGGTGAAGACGACTTGCTGAATTTCAAACCAAGCATCAGAATGGGGAGGAAAGGGGATTTAATTGACTTTGGACGTGGCATGATTGTTGGGGCCAGACGGGCTGGTCTGAGAAGTTCAAAAACTGCTGATCTACTGGGATTTTCACCCACAACCATGGCATAAAAACCAGCCTGAACAAAAAAATGGTGTTGGATTTGTCGGGGCATCCAAAAGAAATGTAACTATTTTACCCCCTAGTGCGGGGGGCATACTTATAAACTAATTTAGGTTCCTCTGGCAAAACACTCACCAACTGCTTACCATCTTTAAGGATAGTCCAACGTTTCTCGATAATCCCCTCCAGTTTTTTATGTTGGTGTCCAACACAAGAACTGTCTGCTTGTTCCCTTCAACTACCGCAGTAAAAGATGTTAATCGTTCATCTAAAATGCCTGGTCTGAAGTCCCTCAAGGGGTGCATTTAACCACTTCCTGCCTGGCCAGTGTTTTTGGACTTTTTTTTACTAAATAAAACTCCATTTTTTGGGGGAAAAACACAAACGTGGAAAAATGCCGCTAAGCGTGGGAAACCGCTGCAAAACGCAGCTAACCACTAATGCAAAATGACTGCCGGGCGAGCCTCTCGTCCCTCCGGGAGGACGTCATATGATGTCCTTCCTGGATCGCACCTTGTGCGTGCCCACAGGGCCGCGCTGTTGTGAGATCTATCACCAGCCATGTACCTCGTACACGGCCAATGACAGATCTGCGTACCAGCCCCATTGCCAATACCATGTGACCTGCTGTGACCAATCACAGGAGGTCACATGACAGTTGTATACAAAGGATGGCTTCCTTTCATGCCATCCATTGTATACAAGGGTGTCTTGCTGTGAATGGTCACAGTGATCACATGCACAGGCTGGCCCAATCACAGCCCACCTGTGTCATGTGATTAGCCATGGCCAATCACAGCTAATCACAACAAAAAAACCTAAATGAATTGATTTTATTCAATTAAATGCTTGCTTATAGCAAAGAAATTCTTTGCTATAAGCAATCAAATTGTGTAAAGAAAAAAAAATAATACTGATCACTTCCCCAAAGTAGTACAATGTTACTATGGTAACATTATACTACTTTGGTCATGGTGTAATATGAAAAAAAAATCTTCAAAAAAGAGAAAAAAAATGTAATAAAAAAAAAAAAATAAAACATTGAAAAAAATTATCAAATTTTTTTTTCCTACTGTCATCAGTCAGTGTCCCTGATCACCGCAACACCAGTTATATGATGGCGCTGTACTGCACTGGTGACAGTATGTAAAAAAAAACAAATTGTAAAAATAATTTTTTAATTTCTTAATTTTCCGAAAAAAATTACAACTTCCAAAAACTCGCCATGCCTCTTATAAAATACGTCGGACTGTTTACTTTGCAAAAAGGGGTAATTTGGGGGATATTTGTACTGTCCTGACATTTGGGGGATATCTGTACCGTCCTGACATTTGGGGGATATCTGTACTGTTCTGACATTTGGGGGATATCTGTCCTGTCCTGACATTTGGGGGATATCTGTACCGTCCTGACATTTGGGGGATATCTGTACTGTCCTGACATTTGGGGGATATCTGTACCGTCCTGACATTTGGGGGATATCTGTACTGTCCTGACATTTGGGGGATATCTGTACCGTCCTGACATTTGGGGGATATCTGTACCGTCCTGACATTTGGGGGATATCTGTACCGTCCTGACATTTGGGGGGATATCTGTACCGTCCTGACATTTGGGGGGATATCTGTACTGTCCTGACATTTGGGGGATATCTGTACTGTTTTGACATTTGGGAGATATCTGTACTGTCCTGATATTTGAGGGATATCTGTACTGTTCTGACATTTGGGGGATATCTGTACCGTCCTGACATTTGGGGGGTATCTGTCCTGTTCTGACATTTGGGAGATATCTGTACTGTCCTGACATTTGGGGGATATCTGCACTGTCCTGACATTTGGGGGATATCTGTACTGTCCTGACATTTGGGGGATATCTGTACCGTCCTGACATTTGGGGGATATCTGTACCGTCCTGACATTTGGGGGGATAGCTGTACCGTCCTGACATTTGGGGGGATATCTGTACTGTCCTGACATTTGGGGGATATCTGTACTGTTCTGACATTTGGGAGATATCTGTACTGTCCTGATATTTGGGGGATATCTGTACCGTTCTGACATTTGGGGGATATCTGTACCGTCCTGACATTTGGGGGGTATCTGTCCTGTTCTGACATTTGGGAGATATCTGTACTGTCCTGACATTTGGGGGCTATCTGCACTGTCCTGACATTTGGGGGATATCTGTACTGTCCTGACATTTGGGGGATATCTGTACTGTTCTGACATTTAGGGGGATATCTGTACTGTCCTGACATTTGGGGGATATCTGTACCGTCCTGACATTTGGGGGATATCTGTACTGTCCTGACATTTGGGGGATATCTGTACTGTTCTGACATTTAGGGGGATATCTGTACTGTCCTGTCATTTGGGGGATATCTGTACTGTCCTGACATTTGGGGGATATCTGTCCTGTGCTGACATTTGGGGGATATCTGTACCGTCCTGACATTTGGGGGATATCTGTACTGTTCTGACATTTGGGGGATATCTGTACTGTTCTGACATTTTTGGGCCTCAAGAAATTAGATCGGCAGTCAATACTTCAGGATTGATCAATAATCAGATCTATACCATAGTTTGTGAGCTCTATAACTTTCTTACAGACTAAATAATAAACACTGATTTGGGTTATTTTCACCAAAGACATGTAGCAGAATACATCTCGGCCTAAATTTATGAAGAGCAATTATTTATTTGTAAACTTTTATAACAGAAACAAAGAAAAATGTGGGTTTTTTTTCAAAATATTTGGTCATTTTTTGTTAATTTAGCAAAAAATAAAAACCCCAGCAGTGATTAAATACCACCAACAGAAAGCTCTAGTTGTGTGAAGAAAATGCTAAAATTTTAGTTTGGGTACAATGTTGTATGACCGCGCAATTGTCATTCAAAGTGTGAGAGCGCTGAGACCTGAAAATTGTCCTGGGCAGGAAGGGGGTACAAGTGCCCGGTATGGAAGGGGTTAAGGTGTATCACAAGAACAGGGCCTACAACAGACTTTATACTGTATTTTCTCTAACCTTCTCAGTCCCCTAACAAGTGGAATACCGTCTAGAGGAAGGTATATATAAGGACTAGAGTGTTTGTGTTACTTGCTAAAGCAGCCAACCAGCCAGGAAACGGATGACATGGCCAATGTGATGGATACTGTCGTAGTGGAGAGGTGTACGCATGGCCCCTTCACTAGCGACTGGTTCCCCACATACACAGTGTACTTAGGGACCTAGCCTGGAGTCGCTGTAGCAATTTGGATCCGGACAATACACCCCTACCATTCAATTAATAGACCGATCATTTCTTTGTGAGGGGCAAACATTCAAAGTCAGCAGAGGAGCAAATACACATTTCCTTCACTGTACATGGGAGCCAGGAGGGAACATTATAGAGGGGTCAGAAGAGCACAGCACAGTACAGGGGGGCCAGGAGAGAACAGTATGGGGGAGCCAGAAAGGAACGTTATAGAGGAACCAGGCGGGAACAGTTTAAGGGGGCCAGAAGGGCACAGTATAGGGGGGCCAAGAGAGAACAGGATAAGGGGGCGAGAGGGGAACAGTATAGGGGGGCCAGGAGAGAACAGTATAAGGAGGTCAGAAGGGAACAGTATAGGGGGGCCAGGAGAGAACAGTATAAGGGGGCCAGAAGGGAACAGTATATGGGGGCCAGGAGAGAACAGTATAGGGGGGCCAGGAGAGAACAGTATAGGGGGGCAGGAGAGAACAGTATAAGGGGGCCAGAAGGGAACAGTATATGGGGGCCAGGAGAGAACAGTATAGGGGGGCCAGGAGAGAACTGTATGGGCGGGAAGGAGGGAAGAGTACAGGGAGGACAGAAGGAAACAGTATAAGAGGGCCAACAGGGAACAGTATGGGGGGTGGGGGGCAGGAGAGAATAGTATAAGTGGGCCAAGAGAGAATTACTGTATATGATGGGGGCAGGAGGGAAGAGTACAAGGGTGCCAGGAGGGAACAGTATAGGGGGCCAGGAGGGAACAGCTCAGTACAGGGGGGCCAGAAGGGAATAGTACAGGGAGGCCAGGAGACAACAGTATAGGAGAGCAGGAGGGAACATTGTAGAGGGGCAGGAGAGACAAGTATAGGGGAGCCACGAGAAAAAAATATAATGGGCAAGGAGGGAACAGTATAGGGGGGCCAGGAGAGAACAGTATAGGGGGGCCAGGAGAGAACAGTATAGGGGGGCTAGGATAGAACTGTATAGGGGGGCCAGGAGAGAACAGTATAGGGGGGCCAGGAGAGAACAGTATAGGGGGGCTAGGAGAGAACAGTATAGGGGGGCCAGGAGAGAACAGTATAGGGGGGCTAGGAGAGAACAGTATAGGGGGGCCAGGATAGAACTGTATAGGCGGGAAGAAGGGAAGAGTACAGGGAGGACAGAAGGAAACAGTATAAGGGGGCCAACAGTGAACAGTATGGGGGGGGGCAGGAGAGAATAGTATAAGTGGGCCAAGAGAGAATTACTGTATATGATGGGGGCTAGGAGAGAACAGTGTAGGTTTCACTGCATTCACTATATCTGGTCTCCCCGGACCCCGCATTCATAATATACACTCTCGATGGACCCCGCATTCACTATATCCGCTCTCCCAGAACCCCGCATTCACTATATCTGCTCTCCCCGGACCCCGCATTCACTATATCCACTCTCCCCGGACCCCGCATTCACTGTATCCGCTCTCCCCGGACCCCGCATTCACTATATCCGCTCTCCCCGGACCCCGCATTCACTATATCCGCTCTCCCCGGACCCCGCATTCACTATATCCGATCTCCCCGGACCCCGCATTCACTATATCGTCTCTCCCCGGACCCCGCATTCACTATATCCGCTCTCCCCGGACCCCGCATTCACTATATCCGCTCTCCCTGGACCCCGTATTCACTATATCCTCTCTCCCCGGACCCCGCATTCACTATATCCGCTCTCCCCGGACCCTGCATTCACTATACCCGCTCTCCCCGGACCCCGCATTCACTATATCCGCTCTCCCTGGACCCCGTATTCACTATATCCGCTCTCCCCTGACCCCGCATTCACTATATCCGCTCTCCCCGGACCCAGCATTCACTATATCCGCTCTCCCCGGACCCCGCATTCACTATATCCGCTCTCCCCGGACCCCGTATTCACTATATCCGCTCTCCCCGGACCCCGCATTCACTATATCCGCTCTCCCCGGACCCCGCATTCACTATATCCGCTCTCCCCGGACCCCGCATTCACTATATCCGCTCTCCCCGGACCCCGCATACACTATATCCGCTCTCGCCGGACCCCGCACTCACTATATCCGCTCTCCCCGGACCCCGCATTCACTATATCCGCTCTCCCCGGACCCCGCATTCACTATATCCGGTCTCCCCAGACTCCACATTCACTATATCCGCTCTCCCCGGACCCCGCATTCACTATATCCGCTCTCCCCGGACCCCGCATTCACTATATCCTCTCTCCCCGGACCCCGCATTCACTACATCCGCTCTCCCCGGACCCCGCATTCACTATATCCGCTCTCCCCGGACCCCGCATTCACTAGATCCGGTCTCCCCGGACCCCGCATTCACTATATCCGGTCTCCCCGGACCCCGCATTCACTATATCCGGTCTCCCCGGACCCCGCATTCACTATATCCGCTCTCCCCGGACCCCGCATTCACTATATCCGCTCTCCCCGGACCCCGCATTCACTATATCCGCTCTCCCCGGACCCCGCATTCACTATATCCGGTCTCCCCGGACCCCGCATTCACTATATCTGGTCTCCCCGGACCCCGCATTCACTATATCCGCTCTCCCCGGACCCTGCCTTCACTATATCCGGTCTCCCCGGACCCCGCATTCACTATATCCGCTCTCCCCGGACCCTGCATTCACTATATCCGCTCTCCGCGGACCCCGCATTCACTATATCCGCTCTCCCCGGACCCCGCATTCACTATATCTGGTCTCCCCGGACCCTGCATTCACTATATCCGCTCTCCCCGGACCCCGCATTCACCATATCCGCTCTCCCCGGACCCCGCATTCACCATATCCGCTCTCCCCGGACCCCGCATTCACTATATTCGCTCTCCGCGGACCCTGCCTTCACTATATCCGCTCTCCCCGGACCCCGCATTCACTATATCCGCTCTCCCCGGACCCTGCATTCACTATATCCGCTCTCCCCGGACCCCGTATTCACTATATCCGCTCTCCCCGGACCCTGCATTCACTATATCCGCTCTCCGCGGACCCCGTATTCACTATATCCGGCCCCCCACAGTACACAGAACATGGAAATGTAACTATTTTATTAAATATAAACTGCTAAATCCATTTTCCCATCAGTATATTCCCAGTAGTATGTAGTCTTGTGACTTCTATCAGTGTCCGGCAGAACACTGGTTAAATCTTGTAGGAGGAGTTTTCATTCTCCTCTGACTGTCCTATGATACTGCATGACCCCTTACCCTCTGTCTGGACAGTGCTGATTCTGTCTCTAGCCATACACACCAAACTGAGCATGCACAGAGTGCCCCCAAGGCTCTGTTCTATCAGCAGTAGAAAAAGGGGACAGTAGAAAAAGGGGAGGATCAGAGAAGACAGGATCAGACAGCCTTTTTACACAATGCAGAGGATTAACCCCTTAGGTTCCACAGGGAGTATAACAAGCATGCTTTACTGCATCTACAGACTGATTGCACTGGTGTGGGTTTAGTAACACTCTCAGTGTCATTTCTGTCTGCTGCCTCGTTCCTCAGCTATCACATATGACAGGTTTTCCTGACACCCAGAGATGCTGAAAGGGGGATACAACCAGTCCTTCTTTAGGGGGCCCGGGCATACAGGGGGGTCTGGACAGTGGGGGGTGGGGAGGGTAGGAATTGCAGAACGATGCCCTGTGCGGCTCTCTGCAGCAGGTGAAAGCTGGCTTCTCCCCCTCTCCCTCCCACCGGCTTTCAGCTGCTGGAGGGATAGGCACAGACCAGTGTTGCCAACCAATGGCGCTGCTTATCTGAGTGTGAGGGCGTGACTGCTGATAAGTTGCTCCGCCTCAAATCTGATACATTCCACGCAAAACCCCAAAAATGGACTGGACAAAATTATTGGCACCCTCCATGTAATATTTGGTAGCACACCCCTTGGAAAGAATTACTGAAGTCAATGGCTTCCTGGAACCATCAATGAGTTTCTTCCACCTCTCTACTGGACTTTTGGATCGCTCTTCTTCCTCCAACTGCTCCGGGTCTCTCAGATTGGAAGGTTCCTCTTCCCAACTGCTGTTCTGAGATCTCTCCACAGGAGCTCTATGGGATGGAGCTCTGGACTCATCGCTGGCCAGTTCAGTCCTCTCCAGTGCTTTGTCTGACCCCATTTCTGGGGGCTTTTTGATGTGTACTTTGGGGTCATTGTCCTGCTGGAAGACCCATGACCTCTGATGGAGACCCAACTTTCTGACCCCGGGACCCCAGAATTCTTTGATAGTCTTCAGATATCATAATGCCATGCACACATCCAAGACATCCCCTGTGACTGGAGGAACTGTGACCCCCCCCACCATGTGTGACTGGAGGGACTGTGACCCCCCCACCATGTGTGACTGGAGGGACTGGATTCTTTTCTTTAACCACCTGACCTCCAGAGGATTTACCCCCCTTAATGACCACGCCTCTTTTTGCTACTCGGCGCTGCACTAATTCAACTGATAATTGCGCGGTCATGCAATGCTGCACCCAAACGAAATTTACGTCCTTTTTTTCACACAAATAGAGCTTTCTTTCGGTGGTATTTGATCACCTGTGCGCTTTTTATTTTTCACGCTATAAACAAAAAAAGGCCAAAAATTTTGAAGAAAAACAATATTTTTTATTTTCAGCTATAAAAAATATATAGTAAACTCAAAGTTGGTTATAAATTTAGGCCAAAATGTATTCTGCTCCATGTTTTTGGTAAAAAAAATCCCAATAAGTGTATATTGATTGCTTTGTGTGGAAGTTATAGCGTCTACAAACTATGGTATAGATACTGCAATTTACGCCATTTTTCTGCTATATATCTACAGTGGCAGGGCGGCAAGTGGTTAAAGGCCTCATTGCTTTTTCTGAAAACAGTAGAATGATGGGCTTTACCAAAAAGCTGTCATTTTGTTCCGTCCTTCCACAGCACATTCTGCCAGAAGAGTTTTGTCTTCCTCAGGTAAGTTTTGGTAAACTCCAATCTGACTTCCAATATGTCTCTGTGTCAGCGGTGGGGTCCTCTTGGGTCTCCTACCATATCTCTGTGTCAGCGGCGGGGTCCTCCTGGGTCTCCTACCATATTTCTGTGTCAGCGGTGGGGTCCTCCTGGGTCTCCTACCATATCTCTGTGTCAGCGGTGGGGTCCTCCTGGGTCTCCTACCATATTTCTGTGTCAGCGGCGGGGTCCTCCTGGGTCTCCTACCATATTTCTGTCTCAGCGATGGGGTCCTCCTGGGTCTCCTACCATATCTCTGTGTCAGCGGTGGGGACCTCCTGGGTCTCCTACCATATTTCTGTGTCAGCGGCGGGGTCCTCCTGGGTCTCCTACCATATTTCTGTCTCAGCGGTGGGGTCCTCCTGGGTCTCCTATCATATTTCTGTGTCAGCAGTGGGGTCCTCCTGGGTCTCCTACCATATTTCTGTGTCAGCAGTGGGGTCCTCCTGGGTCTCCTACCATATTTCTGTGTCAGCAGTGGGGTCCTTCTGGGTCTCCTCCCATATTTCTGTGTCAGCAGTGGGGTCCTCCTGGGTCTCCTCCCATATTTCTGTGTCAGCAGTAGGGTCCTCCTGGGTCTACCATATTTTTGTGTCAGCAGTGGGGTCCTCCTGGGTCTCCTCCCATATTTCTGTTTCAGCAGTGGGGTCCTCCTGGGTCTCCTACCATATTTCTGTGTCAGCGGTGGGGTCCTCCTGGGTCTCCTACCATATTTCTGTGTCAGCGGTGGGGTCCTCCTGGGTCTCCTACCATATCTCTGTGTCAGCGGTGGGGTCCTCCTGGGTCTCCTACCATATATCTGTGTCAGCGGTGGGGTCCTCCTGGGTCTCCTACCATATTTCTGTGTCAGCGGTGGGGTTCTCCCGGGTCTCCTATCATATTTCTGTGTCAGCAGCGCGGTCCTCCTGGGTCTCCTCCCATATTTCTGTGTCAGCAGTAGGGTCCTCCTGGGTCTACCATATTTCTGTGTCAGCAGTAGGGTCCTCCTGGGTCTACCATATTTCTGTGTCAGCAGTGGGGTCCTCCTGGGTCTACCATATTTTTGTGTCAGCAGTGGGGTCCTCCTGGGTCTCCTACCATATTTCTGTGTCAGCGGTGGGGTCCTCCTGGGTCTCCTACCATATTTCTGTGTCAGCAGTGGGGTCCTCCTGGGTCTCCTACCATATTTCTGTGTCAGCGGTGGGGTCCTCCTGGGTCTCCTTCCATATTTCTGTGTCAGCAGTGAGGTCCTCCTGGGTCTCCTACTATATTTCTGTGTCAGCGGTGGGGTCCTCCTGGGTCTCCTACCATATATCTGTGTCAGCGGTGGGGTCCTCCCGGGTCTCCTATCATATTTCTGTGTCAGCAGTAGGGTCCTCCTGGGTCTCATCCCATATTTCTGTGTCAGCAGTAGGGTCCTCCTGGGTCTACCATATTTTTGTGTCAGCAGTGGGGTCCTCCTGGGTCTCCTACCATATTTCTGTGTCAGCGGTGGGGTCCTCCTGGGTCTCCTACCATATTTCTGTGTCAGCAGTGGGGTCCTCCTGGGTCTCCTACCATATTTCTGTGTCAGCGGTGGGGTCCTCCTGGGTCTCCTCCCATATTTCTGTGTCAGCAGTGAGGTCCTCCTGGGTCTCCTCCCATATTTCTGTGTCAGCAGTGAGGTCCTCCTGGGTCTCCTACCATATTTCTGTGTGAGCAGTGAGGTCCTCCTGGGTCTCCTACCATAGCACCCCTTTTCATTCAGATGGTGACATATAGTGTGAGCGGACACAGGTGTACCCGGTGCCTGAAGGTCAGCTGGAATTTGTCTGGAAGTTGATGGAGGTTCTTCAGCCAGCACTGCAACAATCCTTCATTGCAATCTTTGATCGATTTTCCTCTTTCATCCACATCCAGGGAAATTAGCTCCAGTGCCATTGGCTGTAAACTTCTTGACAATGTTGCGCACAGTGGACACAGGAACATTAATATCTCTGGAGATGGACTTGTAATCTTTAGGTTGTCCATGCTTTTGCACAATTTTTGTTCTCCAATCCTCAGACAATTTTTTTCTGCTCTTTCTCTTCTCCATGCTCCATGTGGCACACAGAGACACCCAACAGAAAGGTGGAGGCCATTTGTCACCATTGTCCCCGGTTGTCGGAGTGATTTCTATATGGTCAGCACCTGGTCATGGATACGGGGAGTTTATTACAAATTACAGGAACATCACAGACTTGGAATGCAGTTGTTTCTACCAATAGTTCTGTCCGGTCCATTTTTGGGGTTCTGGGTTGAATGCGTCTGATTTGGCTTTTGGTTTCTCCACGTTTTTTTGTCACCAATACAGACCAAAGAAAGAAACACGAGAATGCCAAAACATTTGTCATTGCAGCAATTTTCTGGTGAAGTGGTGCGTTATCGGACAGAAATGCAGGGTGGCAATATTTGTGGCCACGACTGGAATCATGATCAGTGAGTTCCCTGGTCCCATGTGCAGATCAGGCAGTGAACACACCGATCGGGGAATGAACACACCGATCGGGGAATGAACACACCGATCGGGGAATGACACTCCCTCCGTCTTCTCACACCGCTTCGTATCTTTGTTTCATTTGCACCGCGTGCTGCTCGGACGGACGATGGACTCACCAGTGATGATGATGACTAGACTCCTGGAAGACGCTGCAGCCGGCAGGACGTGTGAGCGACGATCTTCAGCTGTTTCCACACAACTGTTTGTGGCCAGAGGTCGTGTCAGCGTTTCCTTTTATGTCACCTTTGCAGGGTTCAGGCTGGGCAGGCGAGGAGCTCCACACACTGCACACTGGCCTGAGCTTCACCAATGCCTGTCAGCAGAGGAGACGTCGGAACGGATGATTTTGTTGTAGCATTTTGTTATATCTTGTTTATACATAGTACAGTGATCAATGTGTTCCCGCACTGGAAGAGCACCGGTCACTGCTAGGACACACTATGTCTGCACTCTCTGACCACCTCCTGTACTATGTCTGCACTCTCTGACCACCTCCTGTACTATGTCTGCACTCTCTAACCACCTCCTGTACTATGTCTGCACTCTCTGACCACCTCCTGTACTATGTCTGCACTCTCTGACCACCTCCTGTACTATGTCTGCACTCTCTAACCATCTCCTGTACTATGTCTGCACTCTCTGACCACCTCCTGTACTATGTCTGCACTCTCTGACCACCTCCTGTACTATGTCTGCACTCTCTAACCATCTCCTGTACTATGTCTGCACTCTCTGACCACCTCCTGTACTATGTCTGCACTCTCTGACCATCTCCTGTATTATGCATTCAGTCTCTGACTCTCTCCTGTAGTATGTCTGCAGTCTTTGACCATCTCCTGTACGATGTCCGCAGTCTCTGACCATCTTCTGTACTATATCTGCAGTCTTTGACCATCTCCTGTACTATGCCTACAGTCTCTGACCATTTCCTCTAGTGTGTCTGCAGTCTCCGACCTTCTCTTGTATCATATCTGACGTCTCTGACCATCTCCTGAAACATGTCTGCAGTCTCTGACTGTCTCCTGTAATATGCCTGCAGTCTCTGACTATCCCCTGTAATATATCTGCAGTCTCTGACTGTCTCCTGTACTATGTCTGCAGTCTCTGACCATCTCCTGTAATATGTCTGCAGTCTCTGACTGTCTCCTGTGCTATGTCTGCAGTCTCTGACCATCCCCTGTAATATATATGCAGTCTCTGACTGTCTCCTGTGCTATGTCTGAAGTCTCTGACCATCTCCTGTATTATGTTTGCAGTCTCTGTCTCCTGTAGTATGTCTGACGACTCTGACAATCTCCTGTACCATGTCTGCAGTCTCTGACCTTCTCTTGTATCATATCTGAAGTCTCTGACCATCTCCTGTAATATGTCTGCAGTCTCTGACCATCCCCTGTAATATATCTGCAGTCTCTGACTGTCTCCTGTGCTATGTCTGTAGTCTCTGACCGTCTCCTCTAGTATGTCTGCAGTCTCTTATCTCTTGTAGCACATCTGAAGTCTCTGACTATCTCCTGTAGTATGTCTGCAGTTTCTGACCATCCCCAACAACCATGCCTTGTTCAAATTCACTTATATCCCCTTTCTTCCCTATTCTGATGCTCGGTTTGAACTTCAGCAAGTCGTCTTCACCACATCTAGATGCCTGAATGCATTGAGCTGCTGCCATGTGATTGGCTGATTAGCAATTTGTGTTACCGAGCCATTGAACAGGCGGACCTCATATAATGGCCGGTGAGACCCAGGAGGACCCCACTGCTGACTCAAGGTGAGATGTCAGAAGTCTGTTTATACCCCTGATATTTCACCTAAGCCCCTCCCCCTAACAGTGTTGTAAAAAAAAACAAAAAAAAAATAAAATAGTTAAAATATATTACATATATTTAATTTTTTTTATATATAAAATACTTTAAAAAAAATTGTAAACAAACTATTTTTTTCTGGTTCTCTGGCCCATATGGTGTGAATGAGTGGTTGGCATGTGAGGCCGGAGTGGCCTGTTACTCCAAATGGATGCAACAGCTGTATGAACACAGCCACAGGTCCTAATTTAACCCCTCCCCCTCCAGAGGATTTGCCCCCCACCCCTCCTTCCTGACCAGGCCATTTTTTGGGATACGGCTCTGCGTTACTTTAACTGACAATTGCGCGGTCATGCAACGCTGCACCCAAATTAAATGTATGTCCTTTTGTTCCCTCGGTGGTATTTGATCGTCTGTGCGGTTTTTATTTTTTGCTCTATAAACAAAAAAAGACTGACAAGTAGGTTGTACAGGGAGGGACCCGATTTCTAACAGTAGCCCTGCTAACACGGAGAAAAATGATGCAAGGGGAGGGAGCTACAGCATACAGCCTGTGATTTACAGCCTCAGCTTTGTTCCTGTGTGCTGTGTGAAGGGGATGAGGGGGTGTCCCTTCCCTCCAATCAGCTCTCACTGAGCTCTGCAGAATGTGATTTCGGCTCTCCATCTGCCCCCTGTTTCCTGAACACTCAGACAAACCGTATAAAATATGCACTTTGAAAGGATGTGGAGAAATCAGGGCTACAGATAAACAGGTACCACTTATGTAGGAGGATTTGGGGATGACAGTGCAACTGGATTTGGGGATGACAGTGTAACTGGATCTGGGGATGACAGTGTAACTGGATTTGGGGATGACAGTGTAACTGGATCCGGGGATGACAGTGTAACTGGATCCGGGGATGACAGTGTAACTGGATCCGGGGATGACAGTGTAACTGGATTTGGGGATGACAGTGTAACTGGATTTGGGGATGACAGTGTAACTGGATCTGTGGATGACAGTGTAACTGGGTTTGGGGATGACAGTGTAACTGGATTTGGGGATGACAGTGTAACTGGATTTGGGGATGACAGTGTAACTGGGTTTGGGGATGACAGTGTAACTGGGTTTGGGGATGACAGTGTAACTGGATCTGGGGATGAGAGTGTAACTGGATCTGGGGATGACAGTGTAACTGGATTTGGGGATGACAGTGTAACTGGATCCGGGGATGACAGTGTAACTGGATTTGGGGATGACAGTGTAACTGGATCCGGGGATGACAGTGTAACTGGATCCGGGGATGACAGTGTAACTGGATTTGGGGATGACAGTGTAACTGGATCCGGGGATGACAGTGTAACTGGATTTGGGGATGACAGTGTAACTGGATCTGGGGGTGACAGTGTAACTGGATCTGGGGATGACAGTGTAACTGGATCTGGGGGTGACAGTGTAACTCGATCTGGGGATGACAGTGTAACTAGATCCGGGGATGACAGTGTAACTAGATCCGGGGATGACAGTGTAACTGGGTTTGGGGATGACAGTGTAACTGGATCTGGGGATGAGAGTGTAACTGGATCTGGGGATGACAGTGTAACTGGATTTGGGGATGACAGTGTAACTGGATCCGGGGATGACAGTGTAACTGGATTTGGGGATGACAGTGTAACTGGATCTGGCGCTGACAGTGTAACTGGATCTGGGGATGACAGTGTAACTGGATCCGGGGATGACAGTGTAACTGGATCCGGGGCTGACAGTGTAACTGGATCCGGGGATGACAGTGTAACTGGATCTGGGGCTGACAGTGTAACTGGATCTGGGGATGACAGTGTAACTGGATCCGGGGATGACAGTGTAACTGGATCCGGGGCTGACAGTGTAACTGGATCCGGGGCTGACAGTGTAACTGGATCTGGGGATGACAGTGTAACTGGATTTGGGGATGACAGTGTAACTGGATTTGGGGATGACAGTGTAACTGGATTTGGGGATGACAGTGTAACTAGATCCGGGGATGACAGTGTAATTGGATTTGGGGATGACAGTGTAATTGGATTTGGGGATGACAGTGTAACTGGATCTGGGGGTGACAGTGTAACTGGATTCAGGGATGACAGTGTAACTGGATCTGGGGCTGACCATGTCACGATTGAGGCGTCAGACCCCAGACCTTCTCACAAACTGGTGACCGAAGGACTGACCGATCTAAAACTGCGATGTGACGCATGTAATAACGCCACACCCAGCTGCACCCTGCAAAACTATTTTCCAGCTAAGGGACTACAATCGATGCCTGCAGTGTGAATGCGCTTGTTACTGGGTCGGGTTAATTACGCAACTAACCCTTCTACTGCCACCACCTCCTTTTTGCACAGAGAAAGGGGAAACTCTCGTTATCAGTTAATACACTATAATGATTGAAATAATGGTCTGTATAACACGGTCCGCAGGCCGGTTATACAGAGATTAAAACAAACAGTAGCGTCTCTTCAAAGGCAGGGATTCGTAAATTACAATTAAGAACTATAGAAACAGTTCAACACTTTCAGAAAGAAAGATTTATTACTAAAAGAGTCAAACAGGTGCAATAAAAGAAATATTTACAAAGAAGATGTAACTAAGATATATATATATATACATAGAAAACAGCACAGCAAAGAGATAACAGGGAGAAGTTAAAAGGTTAGGTTACTTGCCATGTTAAGCCTTGAGGTAAGCAGATCCAAGTTACAGAGCGAAGGGTCTTTGATCTCCCGTTGTTACGATGGAAAACTAGGAGATGATTCAACTCACTCTTTAGGCCTGCTAGCCTGTTTTTTAAAGTCCCCCAGCAGGGGGGGTGGCTCCAGGTAACTGACCAATACTCTGTTTAGGGAAGGATCGTAGGGCAAACTCTGAATTAGAACCAACATCTGTCATAATCCATGATATGAAACATAGGGGACAAACTGACTTGAGGGATGTTCATTTAATTCTGTCACCTAGCTGCTAGGTTTTATGAGGTTACAATCTCAAGTCCTGGGAAAAACTACCTTATCTCTGTTACGAGGTGAGAGTTTACATAGGTCTGTGGACAATCAGGCTCTGTCTCTATGGGGGGGCTTTGTAGCTCTGGGCCCCCTGCTGCTCTACCTGCTAGTGACTTTTTTAACACACACACATCTGTCCCTGAGCCTCTCAGGAAGGGAGGGGGAAGGAGAATAAAGGATAAATGAATACTCAGCTGGCTGCTCAGCCCTATGCAAGGCCAACGCCTGGACACTTATCAAGGCACAATCTTTTGAGCCTGGGCAAGGGACAGGCCTATCCAGACCCTCCCTTTGCTCAGCCCCCAGAGATTGTACCTCAGCCCCCTGTACAGCACTGTGGGTGACCCCTAACACTGAAAATGCATCCTTTGTTTCATCATGAATATCATACTCATTGTTAGCGTTACCAACATTGCCATCAACAATACAAACATTATCAATGACATTAATGATATTACTATCAATGTTACTGACATTAGTAATATCACCCCCATTGTCATCACAACCATTATCAACAGTCACGTTCATAATATCAATGACACATGAGTTCGATAACTCCCCAGGCAAGGGGATTTCTTCTTGTTCTCCAGCTAATGGAGAATCCTGTAACCCCACACCATTCCCAGCCCCCTCCCTCTGTCCATCCACCGGTGGCCCAGACATTACCCCAATATCTGCACACAGTACCTTGGCTGGTCCAGAGAGTTCCAGGGGGCCCTTCCGGGTATTCTCGGCAGGGGCATAATATGAAACAAGAGTGCCCAGATCAGCACCCAATAAAACAGGTGTGGGAATTTCCTCCGAGACCCCCACCGCCCTCATCCCCCTTCCCGCACCCCAATCTAGGAATACCTTTGCACAGGGTATGCGTGAACGGGTCCCCCCAACTCCTGTGAGGGTCAGGAACTTTCCTGGGATGAGGTTCCGTGGCTCAATGAGCCTCGGCCGGATCAAGGTGACTTCTGCCCCGGTGTCCCGGAAACCAGTTACAGACCGGTTGCCCATGGTGACTTACTGCAAGTTGTCTGCAAACGAACAGCACAGAAGAAGAGTTGCTGGCCGGCTGGCCAGATGATGTCGTCTGCTTCTGCTCAGGACACTGCGTCCTGAGATGTCCGGCTTTCCCACAGGTGAAACATCTGCGGGTGTCAGGCAGGAATGGCTTGGCTCCAAGCGCTGCAGGGTTGGGCGGAGGTGGAGCTTGACTCACCGAAGTAGGAGAGGTCGCTAGGGATGATTTCCCCCCTTTCCAGCTGTTTGGAGGAGCCTTGTGAGGTTCAGGCACTCGCGTGTGGATGAAGGTATTGGCCAGATCTGCTGCAGCGGTAGTAGATGCCGGCTCCCTCTCCAAGACGAACTGTCTGACGTCTGCTGGACAAATGTGCAAGAGTTGATCTCGGATCATGAGATCCTCCAAAGATTCATAAGAATCAACTTTCAGTCCCTTAGTCCACTGTCGGAATGTGGTGTGTAAGCGACTGGCCACATCCGTGTAAGAGTCCCCAGGTCCTTTCTGCATGGACCTGAACCACTTGCGGTACACGTCCGGGGTCATCTGGTACTTCCGGATAATGGCATCTTTTAAAAGTTCATAGTCACCATCTTGCCCCTCTGGCAATTCAACAAACGCGTCCAGGGCCTTGCCTCGTAGCCCCGGTGTCAGGTACCGAGCCCATTGAGCTGGGGGCACATGGTACTGACGGCACATTATTTCAAATGACAGTAAGTACGTGTCAATGTCACTGTCCTTTTCCATCACTGGAAACTTTGCTGCGCCCACGGAAAGAGTGCCGTCCCTGTGATCTAGGGACCCGAGGTTCTGACCCGGTTGCTGCTGGAGCCTTGCCATCTCCAGCTCGTGCCGACGATCAGCTTCCCTCTGAGCTTGGTGTTCCTCTCTCTCAGCCTGGCGGTCCAGGAGCTGCAAGTATGCCATAGGATCTGTCTCCTAGATGCGTTTCAGGGCTTCCTGCATCTGAGGAGAGTCTCTGCTGGTTACAGGCACCACGGTGCTGGCGCGCTCAGGCGGTGGTGTGATGGTACCGTTCAGTGATCTTCCAGTGTCAGTCCCTGTATGCCCATCCTGTGAGGCCATCTCTGAGCCACTGGAAATGTGGGTAGCGGGAACCCCTTCAGGTTCATGTTCCCCCGAGTTCTGATCTGCTCGGATATTATACTCCACTAGATCACTAATTAAATCTTCACGATTTTTGTGACCGACGTCCAATCCTCGTGAGCACATTCCGCACTCAAATCACCTTTGCTCATTTTCTTGTAATCTGCTGCACCGGGCATAATTGCAAGCAAAGATAGAAGAGAAAAGATGGAAAAGGAAGGAGCTGTTGCTATCTCTCTCTCTCTCTCTCTCTCTCTCTCTCTCTCTCTCTCTCTCTCTATATATATATATATATATATATAAAATATATGCACCGCTTGTTTCTAAGGACTGTTTCCACAAAGGTTACAATCCTTCAGTGCAGAGCTAATTCCTAACACTGCACTGAAGCTCTAATGCAACTATCCCACGTACGCTGCCAACAATATGTCACGATCGCGGCGTCAGACCCCAGACCTTCTCACCAAACTCGTGACCAAAGGACTGACCGATCTAAAACCGCGGTGTGACGTGCGTAACAATACCAGACAGCTGCACCCTGCACAACGATTTTCCAGCTAATGGTCAACCGATCGATGCCTGCAGTTTGAATGCACTTGTTACTGGGTCGGGTTAATTACGCAACTAACCCTTCTACTGCCACCACCTCCTTTTTGCACAGTGAAAGGGGAAACGCTCGTTATCAGTTAATACACTATAATGATTGAAATAATGGTCTGTATAACACTGTCCGCAGGCCCGTTATACAGAGATTAAAACAAACAGTAGCGTCTCTTCAAAGACAGGGATTCGTAAATTACAATTAAGAGCTTATAGGAACAGTTCAACACTTTCAGAAAGAAAGTTTTATTACTAAAAGAGTCAAACAGGTGCAATAAAAGAAATATTTACAAAGAAGATGTAACTAAGATATATATATATTGTTAAGCCTTGAGGAAAGCAGATCCAAGTTGCAGAGTGAAGGGTCTTTGTTACGATGGAAAACTAGGAGATGATTCAACTCACTCTTTAGGCCTGCTAGCCTGTTTTTTAAAGTCCCCCAGCAGGGGGGTGGCTCTGGGTAACTGACCAATACTCTGTTTAGGGAGGGATCATCGGGCGAACTCTGAATTAGAACCAACATCTGTCATAATCCATGATATGAAACATAGGGGACAAACTGACTTGAGGGATGTTCATTTAATTCTTTCACCTTATGCTGCTAGGTTTTATGAGGTTACAATCTCTTTCAAGTCCTGGGAAAAACTACCTTATCTCTGTTATGAGGTGAGAGTTTACATACGTCTGTAGACAATCAGGCTCTGTCTCTATGGGGGGGCTTTGTAGCTCTGGGCCCCCTGCTGCTCTACCTGCCAGTGACTTTTTTTAACACACACACATCTGTCCCTGAGCCTCTCAGGAAGGGAGGGGGAAGGAGAATAAAGGATAAATGAATACTTTTAATAAAAAGGGGAACTGCGTCCATTTCTGATGAGCAAGGTTGCTACAGACAGTGTAACTCGATCCGGGGATGACAGTGTGACCTGATTCGGGGATGACAGTGTGACTCCATCTGGGGATGACAGTGTGACTGGATCCGGGGATGACAGTGTGACCTGATCCGGGGATGACAGTGTGACTGGATATGGGGATGACAGTGTGACTGGATCCGGGGATGACAATGTGACTCGATCCGGGGATGACAATGTGACTCGATCCGGGGATGACAGCGGGATGTACACTGTCCCCGTGGCAGTAAGGCTCAGCCCAGCTATGAAGTGGACTTCTGTCACAGGAGGGGGTTTAACTCTTTCCGTCCCTGCATTTGTTTTGGCTGCTATAGAAGAAGAGGGGAAGTGCACTATGTAGAAATGCTGCGCCCGGGGCAGATGCCCCTTCTGCCCACCCCTAGTCACGGCCCTGCCCTGACACAACAATTAGAAGTAGCCATTGTAAGAGTGTAGAATATATAGACAGCAATCAGGAGTATTATTGAGGGACTGTCAAAGGAGATGGGAGGGGGGACTGGGAGGACATGGGAGGGGGACTGGGAGGACATGGGAGGGGGACTGGGAGGACATGGGAGGGGGACTGGCAGGACATAGGAGGGGGACTGGCAGGACATAGGAAGGGGACTGGCAGGACATAGGAAAGGGACTGGGAGGACATAGGAGGGGGACTGGCAGGACATAGGAGGGGGACTGGGAGGACATAGGAGGGGGACTGGGAGGACATAGGAGGGGGACTGGGAGGACATGGGAGGGGGACAGGGAGGACATGGGAGGGGGACTGGGAGGACATGGGAGGGGGACTGGCAGGACATGGGAGGGGGACTGGCAGGACATGGGAGGGGGACAGGGAGGACATGGGAGAGGGACTGGCAGGACATGGGAGGGGGACTGGCAGGACATGGGAGGGGGACTGGCAGAACATAGGAGAGGGACTGGAAGGGAATGCGACTTTACACCCAAACCTAATCTCCCCCTGTAAACAAGTAAAAAATCCGCCTGCGCTCTTACTGTATGTAAACGAATAGAAAAATAAATATATAGACGATTAGAAAGCAGCTAACATCCTATCCTATACCATAAGGTCTAAGTCACATATACATATAATGATGCAGCGCTATAATAGAAAAATAAACAATCATGGGTGATAAAGTGTATAAAACAGATAAAAAGGTCTAAACATCAGACCTATCAGTGATCACACAACAAGAGTGACCCCAATCCACATGGGGATATAATAATTTGTGACCCCCAAGTACCGCTTTCAGCACCAAAAATCTGAAATAATCATACCGCTAGGGAGGTTAAACAGTATACACATATGGAGATATGTTCTCTTTCTGTTTTATGGCCATATGATTTATGACATCTATAAGAGTGCAGACCGGTCCCGTGGAATGGTGATTAGTGATTATCTGTTGGTACCATCTGAATATTAGAAGGTTACTCTGAGGATCCAGAGGAGTTTTTTGCTTTGTGGCCCTGCAGGGTCATGGAGTAGAGGTGAGAGGCCATTGCAGCCATTCCTTTGGGGATCACATTGAGGGTGTTCTGGCCTCCACCCCGCGCATGAACAGGAAGATCACTGCACACATTTATGGACTTTTTTCACTTTATATGTGACGTGTGTTTCATATAGTGTGTTGTGTTGATCCCTTAGCAGGGATTCACATCAGTGTTTGCAACCTTGTGTCCCATCAGGGTACTTGGAGGTCACAAATTATTATATCCCCATGTGGATTGGGATCACTCTTGTTGTGCGATCACTGATAGGTCTGATGTTTAGACCTTTTTATGTGTTTTATACACTTTATCACCCATGATTGTTTATTTTTCTATTATAGTGCTGCATCATTATATGTATATATAATCTCCAGCTGTCTCACCCTCCTTTGCCTCTGCAGTCCCTCCTCTTCTCTGCACATTTCCCATTCTCTGCTCAGCACATGGAGGTCAGCTGTCACTGTATGAAAGCTACAAGTTGTGCTGCAAGGCTGGTGCACACAGGTCAGGCTTCATCATCTGTCCATGCTGACCTCCGCTCCTCACCTTCCATAGAGTTGCATGGCAGAGGTGAGTACATTATTCCAAATGTCATCACATTGATGGTGTCAGACCAGGTTGTCTCCACACTCGAGGGATTGTCCAGATTCCACCTTCCTTCCCTCATATAAGTGAGTAGGATTTCATGTTCACGTTTATTTTGTTCTATCTCCAGACATTATCTTGGTCGTTGTGTCCTTTTTCAATCTAGATAAACAGCAAGGTCGGTTAAGGCCCAACTCCAGGGAAAAATGACATTTATTAGACATGCGCAGAACTGAAAAAAATTGTTTTGTTTGGGTAAATTTGTTTTATTTGGTTTTTAGAATCCATTTTGTTAATCTTTTTCTTTTTTTTTGCAATCGATTCGAGTTTTCTGAACTCGGCGGAGCGAATTCGGAAAAATCTAATCAGCATTCTGATTCCAATTTATCCTTTTCAAATTTTGGGAAGGCGGTTATATTCTTTCCATTCTATTTTATTCTATTGTTTATTCTATTCTCTTCTATTCCTTTATTTTTTATTCTCTTCTATTCCTTTATTTTCTCTTCTATTCCTTTATTTTCTCTTCTCTTCTATTCCTTTTTATTCTCTTCTATATCTTTATTTTCTCTTCTATTCCTTTATTTTCTCTTCTCTTCTATTCCTTTATTTTCTATTCTCTTCTCTTCCTTTATTTTTTCTTCTCTTCTATTCCTTTTTGTTCTCTTCTCTTCTGTTCCTTTAATTTCTCTTCTATTCCTTTATTTTCTCTTCTCTTCTTTTCCTTTTTATTCTCTTCTATTCCTTTATTTTCTCTTTTCTTCCATTTTTTTCTCTACTATTCCTTTATTTTCTCTTTTCTTATATATCTTTATTTTCTCTTCTCTTCGATTCATTTATTTACTCTTCTATTCTTTTCTTTTCCTTTATTTTCTATTCTATTCATATATTTTGGATCCTATACTGTTCTGTTTTACTTTATTATTTTCTATTTTATTCTATTATTTTCTATTATAATCTTCTCTGTTCTATTCTTTCCTCTTTTATTATAGTCTGTTCTTAATCTAATCTACTGATATGATCCAAAAATATTTAGACAGAATAAAGGTGAATAAAGCCCCTGGACCTGATGGCATACACCCACGGGGCATTAAAGAATTGAGCTCTGTTATTTCACAGCCATTGTTTCTCATTTTTAGGGACTCTTTAATGACTGGCATAGTACCACTGGATTGGCGTAAGGCCAATGTGGTGCCAATATTTATAAAGGAGTCAAAATCTTTCCCAAGTAATTATAGACCTGTTAGTGTAACTTCTATAGTTGGGAAGATACTGGATAAGATAAGATAAGGGGGGATATGATCTCCATGTATAATACATAAGGGGGGTATGATCTCCATGTATAATACCTAAGGGGGGATATGATCTCCATGTATAATACATAAGGGGGGGATATGATCTCCATGTATAATACATCAGGGGGGGATATGATCTCCATGTATAATACATAAGGGGGATATGATCTCCATGTATAATACATAAGGGGGGATATGATCACCATGTATAATACATAAGGGGGGATATGATCTCCATGTATAATACATAAGGGGGGGATATGATCTCCATGTATAATACATAAGGGGGGGATATGATCTCCATGTATAATACATAAGGGGGAATATGATCTCCATGTATAATACATAAGGGGGGGATATGATCTCCATGTATAATACATAAGGGGGGATATGATCTCCATGTATAATACATAAGGGGGGATATGATCTCCATATATAATACATAAGGGGGGGATATGATCTCCATGTATAATACATAAGGGGGATATGATCTACATGTATAATACATAAGGGGGGATATGATCTCCATGTATAATACATAAGGGGGATATAATCTCCATGTATAATACATAAGGGGGATATGATCTCCATGTATAATACATAAGGGGGGGATATGATCTCCATTTATAATACATAAGGGGGGATATGATCTCCATGTATAATACATAAGGGGGATATGATCTCCATGTATAATACATAAGGGGGGGATATGATCTCCATGTATAATACATAAGGGGGGATATGATCTCCATGTATAATACATAAGGGGGGATATGATCTCCATGTATAATACATAAGGGGGGGATATCATCTCCATGTATAATACATAAGGGGGGATATGATCACCATGTATAATACATAAGGGGGATATGATCTCCATGTATAATACATAAGGGGGGATATGATCTCCATGTGTAATACATAAGGGGGATATGATCTCCATGTATAATACATAAGGGGGGATATGATCACCATGTATAATACATAAGGGGGATATGATCTCCATGTATAATACATAAGGGGGGATATGATCTCCATGTATAATACATAAGGGGGGATATGATCTCCATGTATAATACATAAGGGGGGATATGATCTCCATGTATAATACATAAGGGGGGATATGATCTCCATGTATAATACATAAGGGGGGGATATCATCTCCATGTATAATACATAAGGGGGGATATGATCACCATGTATAATACATAAGGGGGATATGATCTCCATGTATAATACATAAGGGGGGATATGATCTCCATGTATAATACATAAGGGGGATATGATCTCCATGTATAATACATAAGGGGGGATATGATCTCCATTTATAATACATAAGGGGGGATATGATCACCATGTATAATACATAAGGGGGATATGATCTCCATGTATAATACTCAAGGGGGGATATGATCTCCATGTATAATACATAAGGGGGATATGATCTCCATGTATAATACATAAGGGGGGATATGATCTCCATGTATAATACATAAGGGGGGGATATGATCTCCATGTATAATACATAAGGGGGATATGATCACCATGTATAATACATAAGGGGGGATATGATATCCATGTATAATACATAAGGGGGGATATGATCTCCATGTATAATACATAAGGGGGATATGATCTCCATGTATAATACATAAGGGGGGATATGTTCTCCATGTATAATACATAAGAGGGGATATAATCTCCATGTATAATACATAAGGGGGATATGATCTCCATGTATAATACATAAGGGGGGATATGATCTCCATGTATAATACATAAGGGGGATATGATCTCCATGTATAATACATAAGGGGGGATATGTTCTCCATGTATAATACATAAGAGGGGATATAATCTCCATGTATAATACATAAGGGGGATATGATCTCCATGTATAATACATAAGGGGGGATATGATCTCCATATATAATACATAAGGGGGATATGATCTCCATGTATAATACATAAGGGGGGATATAATCTTCATGTATAATACATAAGGGGGGATATGATCTCCATGTATAATACATAAGGGGGGATATGATCTCCATGTATAATACATAAGGGGGGGATATGATCTCCATGTATAATACATAAGGGGGGGATATGATCTCCATGTATAATACATAAGGGGGATATGATCTCCATGTATAATACATAAGGGGGGATATGATCACCATGTATAATACATAAGGGGGGATATGATCTCCATGTATAATACATAAGGGGGGATATGATCTCCATGTATAATACATAAGGGGGGGATATGATCTCCATGTATAATACATAAGGGGGGATATGATCTCCATGTATAATACATAAGGGGGATATGATCTCCATGTATAATACATAAGGGGGGATATGATCTCCATGTATAATACATAAGGGGGATATGATCTCCATGTATAATACATAAGGGTGCTGCCGGTACCATGTGATCACTGTGACCAATCACAGCAGATCACATGACAGTTGTACACAATGAATGACTTTCATAGCCATTCATTGTGTACTATTGTGCTGATCTCTGTGATTGATCACAGTGATCACATGGTACCGGCAGCTGCCTGCTACAATGATTTTTCATCCGCCTTGCCTAGTGGTGGCAGATCGCACTGCAGCGTGGCCCATGGGGTGAGATCCTGGGAGTATGTCACATGATGTCCACTCAGGATGGCAGCTCTCTTGCTCGGCCCTCATCCTACTATAGGCTGGGTCAGGGGCGGACTGACAACTCATGGGGCCCCCGGGCAATAGGGGATCATAGGGCCCCTGTGTCCTTGCCCAAACTCAAAAAAGCCTATGAAAAAGGTACCAGGGGCATCTCATGGGGCCCCCTACTGACTCCACGCCCTAGGGCGGGGTCAGTAGGGGGCCCCATGAGATGCCCCTGGTACCATTTCCAAATGGTCAGTCTGCCCCTGGCCTGGGTACAGACCAGGCCAATCAGTGCATCTGTACCGTGTGAAAGCTGTGGCCAATCACACCTTCACAACAGTACACAATAGATGAATCGATGCCATTCATATAAAAGGATTGCTTATAACAATGATAATAAACGTTACAGGCAATCAGAGTTTTAGAGCCTACAAACTATGGGAAATATATCTGAAAGTCGATCAATCCTGATGTACCGACGGCCGATCTCGTCTGCTGAGGTCAGGTCTAAAATGCCAGGACAGTACAAATACCCCAAATGACCCCTTTTAGTAAAGCAGACAGTCCAACATATTTAATAAGTGGCACGGTGAGTTTTTTAGAAGGTGTACATTTTTTTTGTAATTTTTTTTGGAAAATTTAGAAATGGAAAAAAAAAAAAGAAATTTGCACAATTTTTTTTTACATACTATCATCAGCGCGGTACGGCGTCATCATACTGGTGTGAAAAACAAATATTTTTTTCAATTTTGTAAACTTTTTTTCTGTTTACTGTTTTTTTTTCTCTCTTTTTTTTTTTTTTTTACATACTGCGACCAGAGCAGTACAGTTTGATCAAAATAAATTAAAGCGCCGTCCCAATGCAAAAGATATATATATATATTATTATGCAGGATTTATATAGCGCCAACAGTTCGCTCAGCGCTGTACATTACAAAGGGGGACAGAACATGTGACAGAACAATACCAATACAATGTGATACACGAGGGGTTCGAGGGCCCTGCTCCTCGGAGCTTACAATCTAGGAGGGAGGGGATAGTGGTACAGGAGGAGATAGCTGTGGGGGATGGAGTGGTAGGAAGAGTGGAGGAGGTCGGCAAGTTAGCAGGGGGTGGGGTAGGCTTCCCTGAAGAGGTGGGTTTTCAGGGTGCACCTAAAGGAGAGGAGAGTAGGTGATAATCTGATGGGTTGGAGCAGGGAGTTCCAGAGGATGGGTGACAACCTGGAGAAATCCTGGAGGCGGGCATGGGAGGAGGAGACCAGGGAACTAGAGAGAAGGAGGTCTTGTGAGGAGCGGAGTGTGCGTGTTGGGCGGTACTTGGATATTAGGTCAGTGATGTAGTTCGGGGCAGTATGGTGGACAGCTTTGTACGTCAGTGTTAAGATATTGAATTTGATCCGTTGCGCAATCGGAAGCCAGTGGAGGGATTGGCAGAGGGGGGTGGAGGACACTGAGTGGAGGCCAGTGGAGGGATTGGCAGAGGGAGGTGGAGGCCAGTGGAGGGATTGGCAGAGGGGGGTGGCGGAAACGGAGCGGTTGGAAAGGTGAATGAGTCTGGCAGCCGTATTCAGGATGGACTGAAGCGGGGATAGCCAGCGGCGAGGCAGGCCAGTGAGGAGGGAGTTGCAGTAGTCCAGTCGTGATATGATGAGGGAGTGGATGAGCTGTTTAGTGGTTTCTGGGGTTAGGAACGTGCGGATTTTGGCGGTGTTGCGGAGGTGGAGTCTGAATGAGTTTGTTAAAGATTGGACTTGGGGCTGGAAGGATAGATTGGAGTCAAGAATGACACCAAGTACTCTGGCCTGCGGGGCGGGTTTGATGGTGGCATTGTTGGACATGATGGAGAAGTCAATGGGGGGTGGTGTCCAGGCTGGGGGGAAGACTAGGAGCTCGGTTTTGGAGAGGTTCAGTTTAAGGAAGTGGAGCGACATCCAGTCTGATATGTTGTTCAGTAGGCTTGTGATTCGGGTGGAGACTGAAAGGGTGAGGCGAGGAGTAGAGAGATAGATTTGTGTGTCGTCGGCATAGAGGTGATAGTTGAAGCCGTGAGAGTGTATGAGTTGGCCAAGGGAGTGTCAAGGTCCTACCTTTTCCCAGAGGTTATGCTGCTCCATGTGCTGGCGTCCATCTTGGGTTTCTGCAGAGCATGGTGGGAGTCTTTTATGCCTTCAGGCCTCTTCGGTCCATCCCCCAGAGGGGTGTGGTTGATCACATATAAGCCTGTTGTCCGCACGTGCCCTTTGCATTTGTGCCTTGTATGTTCGTGTTGCAACAAGCGCTGTGTCTACTCTCGTGGCTCTCCTGGAAACTGACTCGGCTTTTGACTAGACTATTCTCTGCATTATCCCTTTATCTGACCTCCCGTTGCTGAACCCGGCTTGTGACCTGTTATTCTTGTCTACCGTTCTGTACTGTCTGTCCCGTTGTTATTGAGCCGGCCTGCCCGACTACTCTATTGTCTTTTGGTTCCTACCAGCTATACGCCATTGGCGGTGGCCATTACCGCAGCTGGGGTGTCTCGGGGGCCGTGACCTGGTCCCTGGCTGCGTCAAGTCCATCCCCACCATCAGGGGCTCTGGTGAAGGGCAGCCTGGGACTTAGACTCCGTGCCCTGAGGGACTCCGGCCTGTGGGTGGCTGTTGTCGTCAGTCAGTGCGTGACCCTGCGATTAGGTCTGCCTGTCCGTTCCACAGCTCCTGCCCTGACAGGGAGGAGGTGTACATGGAGAAGAGAAGGGGCCCGAGGACAGAGCCTTGAGGGACCCCAACAGAGAGGGGGAGTGAGGGGGAGGTGGTAGCGTTATAGGTAACACTGAAGGAGCGTTGTGATAGATAGGATGAGAGCCAGGAGAGAGCAGAGTCTCTGAGGCCAAGGGAGTGTAGTTTTTTGAGGAGGAGGGGGTGTCGAAGGCCGCGGAGAGGTCGAGGAGAAGGAGGACTGAGTAGTGGCCATTATATATATATATAATATGGAAAAAGAAATAAAATCAAGAATCGTTTATTGTGCCGTCTTTATAAAGTGCTGTGCTGTGCGTGCGGTCTTGTGCTCTAATAGAGAATCCTGCAGCTCTCCCGATTCCTTTTTGTAACCACTTCACACATGCAACAGTGCTCCCCACTCCCCATAGGGTTTGAACCTAAAACCACACGAGTCTCAACCAGCTTCTGGTATTCCGCTTCGATTCGAATGAAACAACAGTAACGGGATTCCAGTGTACTGCACCCAACTTGCCCTCCAGCAGCGACATCCGCGGCTAATTGTGCTCTGTATGCATTAAAGTTTTGCAGCGCTGAAATATTTTAATATTCAATATCTTCAGCGCTGCAAACTTTATTTGTTTTTATGTGTTTTTTTGTGTACGAACACTTTTTGCCAGCAGCTATTTTTCTTTTTTTTCAGATTTATATACTCCGCATGCATTAAAATAAAGGGATCCGGCGTAGCGGAATACTGTTTATTTTCCTTAAATCACGCGTGTGCAATTATGTACTCACTTGTTAACAAGTCATGCCAGGCATTCAACAGAAACAATCAGACCCGGAGTTCCGCAGGCCAGAAGTGACATATGTTCTATGTATGTTTCGCCCCGCCCAGGATCTCTTCAGGAACTGCCTTCTCTGGCTTCAGGGCTAGTACACATCAGATGCAGTCCGGTTTTTTTTTCTGCATTTAAAATGCATGCATGGTGTTTCCCATGTATTCCAGTGGCCCTAGTTCACACCAGTGCACTCAGTTTCCGGTGCAGAAAAAAAAAAGGTAGAACGTGCTCCATTTTTTCTGCATAGAACCATACTGGAAACTGCATATGGTGTGATCTGGAAGCAAAAATGTGCCTCTATATAACTTAGCTCCTCCTACTACACCCGAGGCTGCTCTTACTCCATCTTGGTGCACCTCTGTGCTCTATATGAGAATGTGGAATGCATGGACCCCCGAATCAACAGCAATACCTCTGATATTACCCGATAATAATATATTACCAATGACAAATACTAAAAAATAAAAAAAATAATAAAACATACTATGAAAGCTAAAAACATTACAAGAGAAGTATGGAGTCTTTTTTCTCACTTAATCCTAATACTTATGAGCTGCTAGTACCTAGAAGAGCGCCCCTTCTGGTAAAGAGAAAAATGCATTTACCTGTGGGAGGGACTACAGACCTTCCTGTGATTCTTATACTTACAATCTGGTCAGGATCCGCCCCCAAGAGTTAACACTACACAGCTACCCCCCTCCCTCCTCCTCCTCTCTTCTCCCCCCTCCCTCCTCCTCTCTTCTCCCCCTTCCTCTCTCCTCCCCCTCTCTTCTCCTCCTCCCCTCTCCCCCCTCCTCTCTGCTCCCCCTCTCTTCTCCCCCTCCCTCTCTCCTCCCCCCTCCTTCTCCCCCCTCCCTCCTCCTCTCTTCTCCCCCCTTCCTCTCTCCTCCCCCTCTCTTCTCCCCCTCCCTCTCTCTCCTGCCCCTCTCTTCTCCCTCCCTCCCTCCCTCTCTCCTCCCCTCTCTTATTCCCCCTCCCTCTCTCTCTTCCTCTCTCTTCCCCCTCTCTTCTCTCCCTCCCTCTCTCTCCTCCTCTCTCTTCTCCCCATTCCTCCCTGCTCTCCCTCCCTCCTTTCCCCCTCTCTCCTCCCCCTACCTCCACCCCCTCCTCCTTCCTCCCCCCTCCCCCACTCCTCCCCCCTCTCATCCCCTCCTCTCCCCTTCCCCCCTCCTCCTTCCTCCCCCCTCTCTCTCCCCCTCCTCCTCCCTCCCTCCTTTCCCCCTCTCTCCTCCCTCCTCCCCCTTCCCCTCTCTCCCCCCCTCCTCCTTCCTCCCCCCTCCCACCCACTCCTCCCCCCTCTCTCATCCCCCTCTCTCCCTTCCCCCCTCCTCTTTCCTCCCCCCTCCTCCTTCCTCCTCCCCCCTTCCTCTCCCCTCCTCCCTCCTCTCCCCCCCCTCCTCCTTCCTCCCCCCTCCCACCCACTCCTTCACCCCTCTCTCCTTTCCCCTTTCCTCCTTCCCTCCCCCCCTCTCCTTTCCCCCTCCCTCCTCACCCTTTCCTTCCTCCCCTCTCTCTCCTGCCCCTCTTTTCTCCTCCCTCCCTCCCTCTCTCCTCCCCCTCTCTTCTCCCCCCTCCCTCTCTCCTCCCTCTCTCTTCTCCCCGTTCCTCCCTGCTCTCCCCTCCCTCCTTTCCCCCTCTCTCCTCCCCCTACCTCCACCCCCTCCTCCTTCCTCCCACTCCTCCCCCCTCTCTCATCCCCCTCTCTCCCTTCCCACCTCCTCCTTCCTCCCCCCTCTCTCCTCCCCCTCCTCCTCCCTCCTTTCCCCCCTCTCTCCTCCCTCCTCCCCCTTCCCCCTCTCTCCCCCCCTCCTCCTTCCTCCCCCCTCCCACCCACTCCACCCCCCTCTCTCATCCCCCTCTCTCCCTTCCCCCTCCTCTTTCCTCCCCCCTCCTCCTTCCTTCCACCTCCCCCTTCCTCTCCCCCCATCCCTCCTCTCCCCCCCCTCCTCCTTCCTCCCCCCTCTTACCCACTCCTTCACCCCTCTCTCCTTTCCCCTTTCCTCCTTCCTCCCCCCCTCTCCTTTCCCCCTCCCTCCCTCACCCTTTCCTTCCTCCCCTCTCTTTCCTGCCCCTCTTTTCTCCTCCCTCCCTCCCTCTCTCCTCCCCTCTCTTCTCCCCCCTCCCTCTCTCTCTCCTCCCTCTCTCTTCTCCCCGTTCCTCCCTGCTCTCCCTCCCTCCTTTCCCCCTCTCTCCTCCCCTACCTCTACCCCCTCCTCCTTCCTCCACTCCTCCCCCCTCTCTCATCCCCCTCTCTCCCTTCCCCCCTCTTAGTTCCTCCCCCTCTCTCCTCCCCCTTCCTCCTTCCTTCCTCCTCCCCCTTCCACTCCCCCTCTCCCCCCTCCCTCCTCCCCCCTCTCCCCCCTCCTCCTTCCTCCCCCCTCCCACCCACTCCTTCCCCCCTCTCTCCTTTCCCCTCTCCTCCTTCCTCCCCCTCTCTCCTTTCCCCCGCTCTCCTCCCCCCCTTCTCCTTCCTCCCCCTCTCTCCTCCCCCTCCTCCTCCCTCCCTCCTTTCCCCCCTCTCTCCTCCCCCTTTCCCCTCCCCCCCTCCTCCTTCCTCCCCCCTCCCACCCACTCCTCCCCCCTCTCTCATCCCCCTCTCTCCCTTCCCCCCTCCTCTTTCCTCCCCCCTCCTCCATCCTTCTTCCTCCCCCTTCCACTCCCCCTCTCCCCCCTCCCTCCTCCTTCCTCCCCCCTCTCACCCACTCCTTCACCCCTCTCTCCTTTCCCCTTTCCTCCTTCCTCCCCCCCCCTCCTTTCCCCCTCCCTCCTCACCCTTTCCTTCCCCCCCTCTCTCCTCCCCCTCCTCCTTCCTCCTCCCTCCCTCCTTTCCCCCCTCTCTCCTCCTTCCTCCCCCCTCTCACCCACTCCTCCCCCTCTCTTCTTTCCCCCCTCCTCCTTCCTCCTCCTCTCCTCCTTCCTCCCCCTCTACTCCTTCCTTCCCCCTCTCTCCTTGCCCCATCCTCCCTGTCTCCTCCCCCTCCTTCTTCCTCCCCCCTCTCTCCTCCCCCTCCTCCCCCTTTCTCCCCCCTCCTCCTTCCTCCCCCCTCCCACCCACTCCTCCCCCCCACTCCTCCCACTCTCTCCTTCCCTCCCCTCCTCCTTCCTCCTCCCTCCCTCCTTTCCCCCCTCTCTCCTCCCTCCTCCCCCTCTCTCCCCCCCTCCTCCTTCCTCCCCCCTCTCACCCACTCCTCCCCCTCTCTTCTTTCCCCCCTCCTCCTTCCTCCTCCTCTCCTCCTTCCTCCCCCTCTACTCCTTCCTTCCCCCTCTCTCCTTGCCCCATCCCCCCTGTCTCCTCCCCCTCCTTCTTCCTCCCCCCTCTCTCCTCCCCCTCCTCCCCCTTTCTCCCCCCTCCTCCTTCCTCCCCCCTCCCACCCACTCCTCCCCCCCACTCCTCCCACTCTCTCCTTTCCCCCCTCCTCCTTCCTCCCCCCTCCTTCCTCCCCCTCTCCTCCTTCCTCCCCTCTACTCCTTCCTTCCCCCTCTCTCCTTGCCCCCCTCTCTCCTTGCCCCCCTCTCTCCTTTCCCCCCTCCCCCCTCCTCCTCCCTCCATTCCTCTTCCCCCTCTCTCCTCTCCCCGTTCCTTCTCCCCCCTCCCTCCTCCTTCTCCCTCTTCCCTCCTCCCTCATCCCCCCTCCCCTCGCCTTTTCCCCCTCTCTTCTCCCCCCTCCCTCTCCCCATATAACTAGTACCTCTATGAGAACTATGTTCCTTCATTCCCGGCAGTGGTGAAGGATTGCAGCCCCCGTACCTTTGTATTGCTTTGTGGGGCTGCATTACAAGGCATGTTCCCACAGCTGCATGCATACAATGGTACAGTATATCCTCCATGGGTGGTGCACACAGGGCCCCTGATAAGAGGGCACAGCCAGGCCTCCGGTATGATGGATGATCAGGGGGAGCACAGGCGAGCCCAGGCAGCAGGGGGAATGAGCTCATAGATGGGGGTGATCGGTGCACGGGGGGGGGGGGATTGGAGGAACTGATCCTCTGTATGGCTCTAACTGCAGCAGCCGACTTCTCCTCTCCCTCCTGCCAGCTTTCAGCTGCTGCAGGGAGAGCCACACAGAGGATCAGTTCCTCTAATAGCCCCCCCCCCCACTGCATCGATCACCCCCCATCTTTGATCCCATTCCTCCTGCTGCCTGGGCTCACCTGTGTGCCCCTTCCCCCCCAGCACTGCCAGCTTCCTCTTTTCTCCCTCCTGTTGGCTGCTGCAGCCACACAGAGGATCAGTTCAGGATAGACAGTGCCGGGCATCTGTGAATACTGTGCACTATATTGCCCCAAGTATTGGACCGCCAGCCTTTCCACACACATGACCTTTAATGGCCTCCCAGTCTTAGTCCGTAGGGTTCAATATTGAGTTGGCCCCGCCCTTTCCACGCACATGACCTTTAATGGCCTCCCAGTCTTAGTCCGTAGGGTTCAATATTGAGTTGGCCCCGCCCTTTCCACGCACATGACCTTTAATGCCCTCCCAGTCTTAGTCCGTAGGGTTCAATATTGAGTTGGCCCCACCCTTTCCACGCACATGACCTTTAATGGCCCCCCAGTCTTAGTCCGTAGGGTTCAATATTGAGTTGGCCCCGCCCTTTGCAGCTATAACAGCTTCAACTCTTCTGGGAAGGCCGTCCACAAGGTTTAGGAGGGTGTCTATGGGAAGGTTGGACCATTCTTCCAGAAGCACATTTGTCAGGTCAGGCACTGATGTCGGGGGAGGAGGCCTGGCTCGCAGTCTCTGCTCTAATTCATCCCAAAGGTGTTCTATGGGGTTGAGGTCAGGACTCTGTGCAGGACAGTCAAGTTCCTCCACCCCAAACTGGCTCCTCCATGTCTTTATGGACCTTGCTTTGTGCACTGGTGCGCAGTCATGTTGGAACAGGAAGGGGCCATCCCCAAACTCTTCCCACAAAGTTGGGAGCATGAAATTGGCCAAAATGTCGCCTTAAGAGTTCCCTTCACTGGAACTAGGGGGCCAAGCCCACCCCCTGAAAAACACCCCACACCATAATCCCCCCTCCACCAAACTTTACACTTGGCACAATGCAGTCAGACAAGTACCGTTATCCTGACAACCGCCAAACCCAAACACATCCATCGGATTGCCAGACAGAGAAGCGTGATTGGTCACTCCAAAGAACACGCCTCCACTGCTCTAGAGTCCAGTGGTGGCGTGCTTTACACCGCGGCATCCGTCGCTTTGCATTGCACTTGGTGATGGAAGGCTTGGATGCAGCTGCTCAGCCATGGAAACCCATTCCATGAAGCTCTCTACGCACTGTTGTTGGGCTCATCTGAAGGCCACACCAAGTTTGGAGGTCTTTAGCTATTGGCTCTGCAGTCAGTTGGCGACTTCTGCGCACTGTGCGCTTCAGCATGTGCTGACCCCGCCCTGTCATGTGACGTGGCCTACCACTTGGTGGCTGAGTGGCTGTTGTTCCCAGTTGCTTCCACTTTGTTATAATCCCACTAACAGTTGAGCGTGGAATATTTAGTAGCCAGGAAATGTCACGGATGGACTTATTGCCCAGGTGGCCACCTATCACGGGACCACGCTTGGAGTCACTGAGCTCCTGAGAGCGACCCATTCTTTCACCAATGTTTGTAGAAGCAGTCTGCATGCCTAGGGGCTTGATTGTATACACCTGTGTCCATGGAGGGGATTGGAACACCTGAATCACATGATTGGGAGGGGATTGGAACACCTGAATCACATGATATGGAGGGGATTGGAACACCTGAATCACATGATTGGGAGGGGATTGTAACACCTGAATCACATGATATGGAGGGGATTGGAACACCTGAATCACATGATTGGGAGGGGATTGGAACACCTGAATCACATGATTGGGAGGAGATTGGAACACCTGAATCCCATGATATGGAGGGGATTGGAACACCTGAATCTCGTGATTGGGAGGGAAGGGCAATACTTTTGGCAATATAGAGTAGGTTATATTTGCCAGCCCCTTCTGTTCTTAAATGAACACAGTGAGTATTTAGTACAGATCACTCCCTGTGTTCATTCATAAGTGAAATTTGGTAATTCATAAGTCATACATTGTAAAAACAAAAAAAAAGTATAAAAAAAGGTAATAAATAAATAGAAATGAAGGGCTTATTCACACAGGTTCCCTGGCCCACGCAGTGTGAACGAGCGGTTTGTTTGTTCGGCTGGAGCCGCCTGTTAATCTAAGGGGACTCAGCAGCTGTACAAACAGAGCCGAAGGTCCAAATTTGACAGGAGAGCAGGTGTGGGCGTGGGGCCCCGAATATGTACGGTCAGTGTTCAGAGTCGTATACCTGTATCCATGGTCCTGCTAAATATGGACCTGCGGCTGTGTTTGTTCAGCTGCTGCTTCCCCATAGGGTGACATAGGCGGCCTGCACGCAGCACACAGCTCCAGGCACATAAAAAAAAAAGCCTTGATTCACACGGTACAGGCCACAGCAGCCACGTGAATGTGCTTCAACACCTCATTCACACACAGCGATGTTCAGGGACTCAATACAGTTTTATCTTTTAGATGCAGTGGGAGTTTTGTTGTGTTTTTCACGCTGATAACGATTTTTAGCAAAAATATTATTTTGATAATTTCGGGGGTGGGGGTGGCCTTGTCGGGTAGGCTTCCTGACGGGGTGTCTGTGGTGGGTCCAGACTCGTGTCCAAACATACCTGAGCTCATTGTGGAGGAGATCTCCCACATGGAAGAAAAATATATTTGAAATACTACAATTTTGGCCATATTCAATATATTTCAATAATATATTTCAATAAATATATATATATGTATACACTGTATGTTGAAATGCGTTTTTATTACAAAATATATGAAAAATAATTTTAAAAATACATTTTCAAATATACTGTATGTCTTTAAAAATACAAATATACATTTTTGGAATGCATTTACAAATATATGTAAAAATATATTTTAAAATGACTTTTTTATATGTGAAAAAAATATGAAGAATATATTTAAAAAATATATATTTTAAAAAATATTTTTCATATATTCTGTGTATATATATATATATATATATATATTCAATCATCTGGGCTCTCTGTGGGTTCCCTTGACCAGTCCCACAGAAAATGGAAGACATACAAGACCACTGATAATCTCCCTCGATCTGGGGCTCCACACAAGATCTTACCCCGTGGGGTCAAAATGATCACAAGAACGGTGAGTAAAAATCCCAGGACCACACGGGGGGACCTAGTGAATGACCTGCAGAGAGCTGGGACCAACGTAACAAAGGCTACCATCAGTAACACACTACGCCGCCAGGGACTCAGATCCTGCAGTGCCAGACGTGTCCCCCTGCTTAAGTCAGTACATATACGGGCCCGTCTGAAGTTTGCTAGAGAGCATTTGGATGATCCAGAAGAGGATTGGGAGAATGTCATATGGTCAGATGAAACCAAAATAGAACTGTTTGGTAGAAACACAACTCGTCGTGTTTGGAGGAGAGAGAATGCTGAGTTGCATCCAAAGAACACCATACCTACTGTGAAGCATGGGGGTGGCACCATCATGCTTTGGGGCTGTTTCTCCACAAAGGGACCAGGACGACTGATCCATGTACAGGACAGAATGAATGGGGCCACGTATCGTGAGATTCTGAGTGCAAACCTCCTTCCATCAGCAAGGGCATTGAAGATGAAACATGGCTGGGTCTTCCAACATGACAATGATCCCAAACATACCGCCCGGGCAACGAAGGAGTGGCTTCGTAAGAAGCATTTCAAGGTCCTGGAGTGGCCTAGCCAGTCTCCAGATCTCAACCCCATAGAAAACCTTTGGAGGGAGTTGAAAGTCCGTGTTGCCCAGCGACAGCCCCAAAACATCACTGCTCTAGAGGAGATCTGCATGGAGGATGGGCCAACATACCAGCAACAGTGTGTGCCAACCTTGTGAAGACTTCCAGGAAACGTCTGACCTCTGTCATTGCCAACAAAGGATATATAACAAAGTATTGACATGAACTTTTGATATTGACCAAATACTTATTTTCCACCATAATTTGCAAATAAATTCTTTCCAGATCAGCCAATGTGATTGTCTGGATTTGTTTTCTCATTTTGTCTCTCATAGTTGAGGTCTCCCTATGATGCCAATTACAGGCCTCTCTCATCTTTGTAAGTGGGAGAACTTGCACAATTGGTGGCTGAATAAATACTTTTTTGCCCCACTGTATATATATACACATACAGTTGTGACCAAAATTATTCAACCCCCAATGCTGTAAAGGGGTTTAGGGACTATAGTGTACATTTGGAATTGTATTCAGAATCAAATCCTACAAGGACGTTGTAACTACCCAAATGCAACTAAAATGACATCAATTGTTTATGTAATACAGTAGTAAATGGTTCTTATGTGGTTTCTTCATTGCCACAATTATTCAACCCCTTAAAGACTACCACTCTGAAGAACAGAGGTTCATACAGGTGCTTTCCATCAGGTATTGAAAACACCTGTGGATGTCACCGAGCAGCAATCAAGCATAATAAGCACCAATTAGGCAGCTTTAAAATGACTGTGATACTCAGCTCCTTCTAGACATTTACTGGTGTGGTTACAAACATGGTGAAGGCAAGAGAATGGTCCAGGAAGACAAGAGAAGAGGTGATTTCTCTTCACAGGAAGGGCAATGGCTATAAGAAGATTGCAAAGATGTTAAACATACCAAGAGACACCTTAGGAAGCATCATTCGCAAATTCAAGGCAAAGGGCACTGTTGAAACGCTACCTGGTCGTGGCAGAAAGAAGATGCTGACTTCGACTGCTGTGCGCTACCTGAAGCGTAGAGTGGAGAGAAGTCCCCGTGTGACTGCTGAGGAACTGAGAAAAGATTTGTCAGATGTGGGTACAGAAGTTTCAGCCCAGACAATAAGACGCACACTGCGTAATGAAGGCCTCCGTGCCAGAACTCCCAGGCGTACCCCCTTGCTGTCTCCAAAGAATAAGAAGAGTCGACTGCAGTATGCCAAAAGCCATGTGGACAAACCACAAAAGTTGTGGGATAGTGTTCTGTGGACTGATGAAACAAAATTAGAACTGTTTGGGCCCATGGATCAACGCTATGTTTGGAGGAGGAAGAACAAGGCCTATGATGAAAAGAACACCTTGCCTACTGTGAAGCATGGTGGAGGGTCAATCATGCTTTGGGGCTGTTTTGCTTCTGCAGGTACAGGGAAGCTTCAGCGTGTGCAAGGTACCATGAATTCTCTTCAGTACCAGGAGATATTGGATGGAAACGTGATGCAGTCCGTCACACACCTGAGGCTTGGGAGACGTTGGACCTTTCAACAGGACAATGATCCCAAGCATACCTCCAAGTCCACTAGAGCATGGTTGCAGAGGAAAGGCTGGAACATTTTGGAGTGGCCATCGCAGTCACCAGACTTAAATCCGATTGAGAACCTCTGGTGGGACTTAAAGAAAGCAGTTGCAGTGCGCAAGCCTAAGAATGTGACTGAACTGGAGGCCTTTGCCCATGAAGAATGGGCGAAGATACCCGTAGATCGCTGCAAGACACTTGTGTCAAGCTATGCTTCACGTTTAAAAGCTGTTATAACTGTAAAAGGATGCTGTACTAAGTACTAAGATTGAATGTCACTTGGGGGTTGAATAAAACTGATAATGCTGTGAGCACAGAAAAGACATTTGTGGTTATTTCATTATAACTGTTATGTTATATTTGTCTGACCTACAAGTGCCTCTTTAATGTAAATGTAAGCAAGATGACTGAATGATCAAAAGCAATGTCAAACTGGCCAAAACACTCAATTTCAGTGGGGGTTGAATAATTTTGGTCACAACTGTACATATATTGAATATGCCAAAATTGTAGCATTTCAGATATATGGCAATATATTTGGGAAGAATATTTTTAAAATATATTCTTCTTCCATATGGCGTAACTGGGAGAGTGAGGGTCCATCAGGGCAGATCTTCTTTTTAAATATGAAGCACTGTGTACTCTCTACTCTGGCAATGAATGCACCTTTTTTTCCCTGATGAAGACTATGTTTTATTTTTATATATATATATATATATATATATAATTTATTTATTTATTGGAATATATTTTGAAATATATTGAATACAGCCAAAATTGTAGTATTTCTCTTACAAAGGGTTTTATTATAGAATAAGCAGAGATAAATAAACATTCGAGAAACATATACATTGACCAACAAATATGAAACATACAGGGTAATCGCAAAATATTTCAGAGCATGTACTGGTAGAGACATAAGCTTTAACTGAATATTTAAGTGCCATGGGAGAGAAGATGGGGAAGGGGAGAGAAAAAAAAAAAAAAGGAGTAGGGGGGAGACGATGAGCAAACATTTGGAGGTCAATGATAATGCAAACTCTAAGAGACAGTTTTGCTATATCAGCATATAGAAAACAGGAGAGGCATGAAATGAAGCCGCTCCAAGTGTTAACCACTTCCCGACCGGCCGTTGCATATAAACGGCTCCCCGCACCCTGCTTGTGCACGCTCCCTGGGAGCGCACAGCACCGCGATCCGGTGCCCGCTGTGTCCTCCGGACACAGTGAAACACTGATCGTCGGACGGGACCTCTGTACGAGGTCCCGATCATGTGATCAGTAATTGGCCAATCAGTGATCACATGCAAAGTAGTAAGCAAGATGTCATTTCTGACATCATTGTTTACTACGTGTGAAATCTGTGAATGATCACCGAGGTCACATGGTACAGGGCTATTCACAACAGCCTTGTACCATGTGACAAGCTGTGACCAATCACAGCGCACTCAGTACTTCTCAATGACTGCAAGAATGCACACAGAGAGAAAGAGAAACGATTGCTTTTACATCCTATATGGGTGTAAAAGCAATCAGTGTAAAAAAAAAAAAAATCTTCATCACCCTCCACAAGTAGTACAGTGTCACCATGGTGGCACTGTACTGCTAGGGTGACAGTATGTAAAAAAAATAAAAATAAAAAATAATATAAAAAAATAAAATAAAAATGTAAAAAAAATGTTTAAAAATGATAATTTTTGGTTATAAACTAATTTGGATTTTTTTTTTTTACTAAAAAGATAACAAAATAAATTTTGGCCAAGATTTATGATGAAATATTATTTATTTGCAAAATTTTATTAAAAAAAACACTTTTTTTCAAAATTTTTGGACATTTCATTTACATAGCAAAAAAAATAAAAATCCCAGTGGTGAATAAATACCACCAAAATATAGCTTTATCTGTCTCAAAAAAATGGTAAAAAATTCATTTGGGTACAGTGTTGCATGACCGCGCAATTGTCATTCAAAGTGTGATAGCGCTAAAAGCTGAAAATTGGCCTGGACAGGAAGGGGGTAAAAGTGTCCGGTCTGGAAGTGGTCAATATATATTCCAGACATTGGGCTCACAAAGGAGTCCAGGTTGCATAGGTAGTATTGCAGATGTAGCACACAGAGCAATATCACAATCATTACAATTGGCATAAGAACAGATTAGACAGAAGACTAGAGAAGGACAATCGATAAAAAGACCAGGACAAAGACAAAAAAAAAAAAAAAGACAAAAACAATCATAAAAGGGCTCCAGGGCGATCACAACAGAATCATAGAAGGGACTGGTCAAATCTCGATGGTTGGGCTGTATCCAGCCAGGGACGCCATATCTGCAGGAATTTTGTGTGGGTATCCAACAGTATAGCCGTCAGGTTTTCATTAACCATTATGAAGTTCATCCAGTTTTTGACAGCCTTCGAAGCTGAGGAGAGGAGTCTTCCAAGCCCTTGCAATTGTCAATTTAGCAGCCATAAATCGATGTGATGCCAGCTGCCTTTCAGGACGGAGAAGACCCTCCAGTGGTTTAAATAGGAGCGCTTCATACGGGTTGCGCTTAATGTCTGTGTGAAGCATAGTGCGGAGAAGGGCATACACCCTAATCCACAATCTGCTAACCTTAGGGCAAATCCACCAGATGTGGGCCATAGTGCCCAATTGTTGGTGTTAGGAATGGACTGGCCAGCAATGGTGGGACTCACCTGCCTTTTGATCTGCAGTACCAGGGCTGGCCAGCGGGTGCTCCCAGCAATCAGAGACTCAACCTTTCAGCCAGCTAACACCTGGAACTGATGATGCTGGGGTATTTAAGGGATGGCCAGACCCACAGACTCTGCCTTGGTGTTGTGTTTGTCCTGGGCCCTGTATCTGTCCTGCATCCTGTTTCTGGCCCTCTGCCTGACCCTCTGTACTACGCTGCTTGTTACCTGTTTTGATCTCTGGCTTGTGACCCTGACCATCCCTCTGCCTGACCCTCTGTACTACGCTGCTTGCTACCTGCTGAACCTGGCCTGTGACCCCGACCATTCTCCGCTTGCTCCCCCTGTACCTACCTGCCCAATTGATATTGACCCGGCCTGCCTGACGACGCTTGCTTGTATGTACTGTTATCTGTGGGTGGTTTGGTTTGGTTGCACTGTATTATGTTTAGTATTGCACTGCGTTTATGTTTGTATGGTTCGTGTTAATAAATTGTATTGTTTATCACATATCTGAAGTCTGCGTTTCCCTGCATCAGTCACACACCTCTGGTCATACCTGGGAGCCCTGACATTACACCAAGGCCAATCCTGACCAGAAGTGGCTGCACAGGGAAGCCATCTTGGCTTGTTGATGGGAAGGATGGATCTTGATGAGGTTGAATATTTATATCTGCTAGTGTTTGATGACAGGGAGTATGCTTATCAAACTCTGAAGGAGTATCCCCGGGATGAACTGCTAGAATGTATACGGCTCGCTCATGTTCTAGTAGATCAGGGCACAGAGTTCTCTGAGGTGCAACCTTTGATTGAGGTTTGTGTTGAGTTGGTTTCATCTGGTTCCCCCGAATGCAGGGATGAATTTTTGCCACCATTTAGTGCAGACCAGGTAGAGTCCCTGGTGTGGTTATTAGAGGATGATGTGGGTTACTTTCTGGAGCGTTATTCCACATGTTCACCACAGACACTAAGAGATTGTATAAACGCAGTGCAGTCATTGACCAGACAGGCTTTGTGTAAGCTCAGCTTTGTTCAACCCATATTGCAGACATGGACAGACTTGTTGCACCCAGCCTCAGTCAGCTTACAAAGACCCAGTCCTGCTTCTAATCTATTTCCTCAAAACTCTATTCCTGCATTCCCAACAGCACCTCGAGTTACAGCCCAGTATACCCTGCTATCTACCGCATGTCAGTACCCTGTTCCCACTCGCTGCACCTATCCTGCCTTTAACCCTGTAAAAGAGCCCTCTGTAGCAACCGCTCCCTCTCCTGTTCCATCCTCCAGTTCTTCTCTGTCTCCAGCTGCTCCATTCGTTTGCAGACCTGCGTTTACTTGCAGTGCTCCAGTAGTTAAAACCAGAAAAAAGCGAAAATTCTTTCCAACCAATACCATCCTGCCAGTATCCAAACCGGTGAGCCTGCCTTCCGTGGTTCAGCCTGAAGCCTCTACTCAGCCTGAAGCCTCTACTCAGCCTGAAGCCTCTTGTCAGGGATCCCCTCGATCCCCGCCGCGTTGGTCCCGGCGCAGGCGCAGTATGCCGCCCGGCGCAGGGACTCGAGCACTGGTTCCGGGCCAGCCGCGGCGTTCGAGTTCGCGCATGCGCAGTAGAAGCCGCGGCCGCCCGCTGGGCACCAATGGCAGCGCAGGGCGGGATATTTAAACGACCCTGAGCTGTCATTCAGTGCCTTCTGGTCTTTCCTGCATCCTGAATCCTGTGAACCTGTACCCTGTAAGTTATTGACCCGGATTGTACCTGACCTTGCTGTTTCTCCTATTCTGACCCTTGCTTTGCCTGACCTCTCTTCTGAATGCCCCCTATTGGATTTGACCTGCTGTTGCTGACCTGGCGTGTGACCCGACCATTCTATGCCCGCTGCCTTGTACCTTGCCGCCCTCTCTGTTACCGACCCGGCCCGTCTGACCTTGCTCATCCATCCATCCATCCCGTGCAGCGGGGTCTTCTGACCTCCTCACATCAGACTCTTCCCCATGGGAGCCCCTTGCGCATACTGCTACCACTGACGGGCGCACCCAGTAGCCACGACCTGGTCTCAGGGAGCTCCAAGTCCATCCCCACCATCAGGGGCTCTGGTGAACAAGCACCCTGGGACTTAGACTCCGTGCGCTGGGGACGCCTATTCAGTGGAGTGCTAGTAGTACCGCCGGGCGGTCCCTTACAGTACCAGAAGGCCATGACTGAGTCTAGAGGAGGTCCATCTCCGCTGGAGGAGATCTGCAGGCACCTGTCCAATTTGACTCAGACCGTATCGGCCCTGCAGGATAGATGTCAGCGGATTGAAACTCAATTCCAGGCCTGCACTATATCCGCTCCCGCCCCACAGGCCGCGGTCACCACGTCCCCAGCTGTAGCAGCCCCTGTGCTGGTGTCTGGGGCATCCGCACCACTCCCTGCGGCCGACCCCCGAGTACCCTTACCGGAACGTTTTCACGGGGACCGCACACGTTTTAGATCATTCCGCGAGTCCTGCCTCCTCTATTTTGAGCTACAACCCCGAACCTTCGTGACTGAATCCGTGAAGGTGGGGTTCGTCATCTCCCTCCTGCAGGGTGAACCCCAAGACTGGGCCCATCGATTACGGGGAAAAAACGACCCTCACCTCAGTTCGGTTGACAGTTTTTTTGATGCTATGGCCATCCTGTATGATGACCCACAGCGGGCAGCTTCTGCTGAAGCTACTCTGTACACGCTCCGGCAAGGCCGCCGAGCTGCGGAGGAGTACGCAGCTGATTTTAGGCGATGGATGGGGGATACTCGCTGGAACGAGTTCGCACTCCTGCATCAGTTCCGTATTGGCCTATCAGATGGCCTGAAAGACGAGCTCGCCCGGGTGGAGGTACCTGAGACTTTAGAGGACTTAATAGCACTGACCATCAAAATTGACCGTAGATTGCGGGAACGCAGGTTTGAGAGGTCCGGCCAGGGTCATGGAAATCCCTGGGGATCATTTCAGGGTCCCAGTCAAACACCTAGGCCAGTCGTCCAAAACCGGCCACCTGGAGACAACCCCGAACCCATGCAGCTCGGCCTGGCACGGCCTAAACTATCCCCAGAGGAACATCTGCGCAGACGATCCCAGAACCTGTGCCTCTATTGTGGCGAAGCTGGTCATATGGCGCGTTCCTGCCCGCAGAAACTGAGTAAGTGCACCTCTTCTTCCTTATCCATTGGCAATGTTGGTCCACCCCAATACTTAGTGGTACCCCTTTCCTTTCAGCTTCCAGAAAGGACCGTGGAAGTATCGGCCATAATTGACTCTGGGGCATGCAGCTGCTTCGTGGATATTAATTTTGCTCACCAGCAGGGTATTCCCCTTCGAATAAAACAGAAGGGGTTCAATATTTTTTTGGCCGACGGTTCCCGAATAAAATCGGGAGTAGTGAACCAGGAAACCCCCTCCATCACCACTGTCATTGCCGGCCAGCACCAGGAATGCCTCCGCCTGGATGCTATAGCTTCACCCCTCTTCCCAGTCATTCTGGGGCTCCCATGGTTACGGGCCCATAACCCCCCAGATTGACTGGGCGACCGGAGTAATCACGTTCCCTTCCCCATACTGTCGGATATACTGTCGCACTTCGGGCCCGGGGGCCCCCAAATCCTCCTGTGTTCTGAGGGGGAAGCGGAACTAAAACAAGTAATCCCTGCGGTCTACCATGGGTTTTTAGACGTGTTCAGCAAACGGGGAGCTGATGCTCTACCCCCCCCACCGCCCTTATGACTGCCCCATTGACCTGTTACCCGGCTCAGAAATTCCTTTTGGGCGAATCTTCCCCCTTTCAGAGCCCGAATTGGGGGCCCTAAAGGAATATATCGAGCACAGCCTCCAGAAGGGGTTCATCCGTCACTCCACCTCACCGGCGGGGGCGGGAATCTTCTTTGTTGAAAAGAAGGACAAAACCTTAAGGCCATGTATCGATTACAGGGAATTGAACAGGGTCACGATAAAAAACCGTTACCCACTACCATTAGTACCAGAGCTGTTCCAAAGCTTAAAGTCAGCAGTGGTTTTTACCAAGCTGGATCTGAGGGGGGCGTACAACTTGATTCGCATAAGGGAGGGGGACGAGTGGAAGACGGCCTTCCGCACCCGCTTCGGTCATTTTGAATATCTGGTCATGCCGTTCGGGTTGTGCAATGCTCCGGCCACTTTTCAACACTTTGTAAACGATATTTTTAGGGACTTTCTGGACGTCTTCGTGATCGTTTATTTAGACGACATTCTGATTTTCTCCCCGTCTTTGGGGGAACACAGAATACACGTAGCAAAAGTATTGGGGCGGTTGCGGCAGCATGGGTTGTACGCCAAGGCAGAAAAATGTTGTTTTGAACAATCCAGCATTGCCTTCTTGGGCCTGATTATCTCCACCGCGGGGGTCGCGATGGATCCCCAGAAGGTCGCTGCAATACTGGATTGGCCTGAACCCACAGATAGGAAAGGCGTCCAACGATTCATCGGCTTTGCAAATTTTTACCGGAAGTTCATCAAGAACTTCTCGGGTCTGGTCTCCCCCATTACTCAGCTAACCAAGCTGGGAACCCGATTCAGATGGACACCAGAAGCGCAGGGAGCTTTCGGAGTCTTAAAGAAGCTGTTCACTTCGGCACCCATTTTGGGTCACCCAGATGCCGCTCTGCCCTATATCGTGGAGGTAGATGCATCGGAGAATGCGGTAGGCTCCATCCTCTCCCAACGAAAAGGCACCAAGGAACTACTCCACCCTGTAGCGTTCTTCTCACGGAAGCTGACCCCAGCGGAGAAGAACTATGATATCGGTGATCGAGAGCTACTAGCGATCAAAACGGCGTTAGAGGAATGGAGGTACCTGCTGGAAGGTGCGGTGCACCCCATCTTAATATTTACTGACCACAGGAACCTAGAGTATCTTAGAACCGCCAAGCGTCTACGCCCGCGACAGGCGAGATGGGCACTATTCTTTTCGAGATTCAACTTCCATATTACGTACCGGCCGGGATCAAAGAACACTAAGCCGGATGCGTTATCACGGATGTACGAAGACGCCAAGGAGACCCCAGTACCTGACACCATCCTGTCCTCGGGTAACTTCTTGGTCCTTCAGTCGGATCTTCGTTCCAGGCTAATGGAGGCATCCACAAACTTCTCTACCCCAGGCGGAGGGCCGCTTCGGAACAAGGGGGGACTCCTATGGAGGGATGACCGAATTGTGGTACCGGAAGAAACCCGAACCCTGGTCTTGGGGCATTGCCACGACCACCCAATGGCGGGGCACTTTGGCCCAGAAAAGACCCTGGAACTTCTCCGACGCTCATTCTGGTGGCCAGACATGGCTAAGGATTGTAAAGGCTATGTCAGGTCCTGTGTCACCTGCCAGAAGAACAAGCCAGCAAGAAACAAGGTTTGGGGTCTGCTGCGACCCTTACCTATTCCTGAACGGCCTTGGCAAAAGATCTCACTAGACTTTATAGTCGAGCTTCCGCCATCCCGAGACCACACGGCAATCCTGGTAGTCGTGGACCGCTTGTCCAAGATGGCCCACTTCATCCCGTTGAAGAAAACCCCCTCGGCGGCCGAGACCGCGCAAGTCTTCATTCGAGAGGTAGTCAGGTTGCATGGGGTCCCTGAAGACATTGTCTCGGACCGAGGGGTCCAGTTCACGTCCAGATTCTGGAGGGCACTGTGCAAAGCCCTGGACATCAAATTATCTCTCTCCTCTGCGTTCCACCCTCAAACTAACGGTCAAACCGAAAGGACCAATCAGACCTTGGAGCAATACTTGAGATGCTATACCTCGTTTACTCAAGATGACTGGCTGCCACTTCTTCCTTTAGCGGAATTTGCGTATAACAACGCCCGCCACTCAGCAACAGGGCAGTCCCCGTTCTTTGCCAACTATGGCTTTCACCCAGTCTTCCTCCCGGATTTGGTGTCGGAATGCCCAGTACCAGCAACACAAGATGTGGTAACGTTCTTCGCTGCGAACAATAAGAAGCTTCAAGTGGCCATCAGTCGGGCCCAGGAAGACTACAGGAAAGCATTCAACAGGAAACGGAGAGGAGATCTGGTATTGCGGCCTGGGGAGAAGGTTTGGCTGGCGATGTCCAATCTAAAGATGCTTTGCCCATCAAAGAAATTGGGACCCAAATTTATAGGCCCCTTCTGCATTAAACGGATGGTTAACGAAGTAGCCTACGAACTCGCCCTCCCTGACACGCTCAAGATCCACCCGGTCTTTCATGTGTCCCTTCTGAAGCCTGTGGTCCCAGATGCCTTCCCTGACCGGGAATCTAGACCCCCGGAAGCGGTAACGGTCGAAGGAGAAGAAGAGTTCGAGGTTGAAACAATCCTGAAGTGTCGAAGGAGGGGAGGCCAGACCCAATTCCTTATCAAATGGAAGGGCTATGGTCCTGAGGACAATTCTTGGGAACCAGCCCATAATGTCCATGCACCCAGACTTGTCCGGAGGTTCTTTCGCGATCACCCGTGGTGGAGAGATCGGGTGCGCATCCGGAGGTTGCCCGTAGGGGGGGGGCAATGTCAGGGATCCCCGCCGCGTTGGTCCCGGCGCAGGCGCAGTATGCCGCCCGGCGCAGGGACTCGAGCACTGGTTCCGGGCCGGCCGCGGCGTTCGAGTTCGCGCATGCGCAGTAGAAGCCGCGGCCGCCCGCTGGGCACCAATGGCAGCGCAGGGCGGGATATTTAAACGACCCTGAGCTGTCATTCAGTGCCTTCTGGTCTTTCCTGCATCCTGAATCCTGTGAACCTGTACCCTGTAAGTTATTGACCCGGATTGTACCTGACCTTGCTGTTTCTCCTATTCTGACCCTTGCTTTGCCTGACCTCTCTCCTGGATGCCCCCTATTGGATTTGACCTGCTGTTGCTGACCTGGCGTGTGACCCGACCATTCTATGCCCGCTGCCTTGTACCTTGCCGCCCTCTCTGTTACCGACCCGGCCCGTCTGACCTTGCTCATCCATCCATCCCGTGCAGCGGGGTCTTCTGACCTCCTCACATCAGACTCTTCCCCGTGGGAGCCCCTTGCGCATACTGCTACCACTGACGGGCGCACCCAGTAGCCACGACCTGGTCTCAGGGAGCTCCAAGTCCATCCCCACCATCAGGGGCTCTGGTGAACAAGCACCCTGGGACTTAGACTCCGTGCGCTGGGGACGCCTATTCAGTGGTGTGCTAGTAGTACCGCCGGGCGGTCCCTTACACCTCTACTCGGCCTGAAGCCTCTACTCGGCCTGATGCCTCTACTCGGCCTGATGCCTCTACTCGGCCTGAAGCCTCTACTCGGCCTGAAGCCTCTACTCGGCCTGAAGCCTCTACTCGGCCTGAAGCCTCTACTCGGCCTGAAGCCTCTCTTCGGCCTGAAGCCTCTACTCGGCCTGAAGCCTCTACTCGGCCTGAAGCCTCTACTCGGCCTGAAGCCTCTACTCGGCCTGAAGCCTCTACTCGGCCGGATGCCGGCATTCAGCCTGATGCCTCTACCCAGCCTGACGATCCTATTAGGCCAGTTGACTCGATGCCCGCTGTTGATCCAGATGATCCGGTGCCCGCTGTCGAGCCAAATGACCTGATGCCTGGTGACCCAGTGCCCGCTGTCATACCTGGTGACCCGATGCCCGCTGTCGAGCCAGACAATCCGGTACCTGATGACCCGGTGCTCACTGTCGTGCCTGTTGACTCGGAGCCCACTGCCTTGCCAGATGACGGGGTGCCCGCTGTCGAGCCAAATGACCTGATGCCTGGTGACCCAGTGCCCGCTGTCCAGCCAGACGATCCAATGTCTGACCCAGTGCCCGCGGTCATACCAGTTGACTCGGAGCCCACTGCCTTGCCAGATGACGCGGTGCCCGCTGTCGAGCCAAATGACCTGATGCCTGGTGACCCAGTGCCCGCTGTCCAGCCAGACGATCCAATGTCTGACCCAGTGCCAGCGGTCATCCCAGTTGACTCGGAGCCCACGGTTGTGCCTGGTGACTCGGTGCCCGCCGCCCCGCCTGGGGGCCTGAGACCTGTTGTTCCGCCTGGGGGTCCGGCGCCCGCCACTCCGCCTGAGGGCCCGAGACCTGTCGCTCCGCCTGGGGGTCCGGCGCCCGCCGCTCCGCTTGAGGGCCCGAGACCTGTCGCTCCGCCTGGGGGTCCGGCGCCCGCCGCTCCTCCTGAGGGCCCGAGACCTGTCGCTCCGCCTGGGGGTCCGGCGCCCGCCGCTCCGCCTGAGGGCCCGAGACCTGTCGCTCCGCCTGGGGGTCCGGCGCCCACCGCTCCGCCTGAGGGCCCGAGACCTGTCGCTCCGCCTGGGGGTCCGGCGCCCGCCGCTCCGCCTGAGGGCCCGAGACCTGTCGCTCCGCCTGGGGGTCCGGCGCCCGCCGCTCCGCCTGAGGGCCCGAGACCTGTCGCTCCTCCTGGGGGTCCGGCGCCCGCCGCTCCGCCTGAGGGCCCGAGACCTGTCGCTCCTCCTGGGGGTCCGGCGCCCGCCGCTCCGCCTGAGGGCCCGAGACCTGTCGCTCCTCCTGGGGGTCCGGCGCCCGCCGCTCCGCCTGAGGGCCCGAGACCTGTCGCTCCTCCTGGGGGTCCGGCGCCCGCCGCTCCGCCTGAGGGCCCGAGACCTGTCGCTCCTCCTGGGGGTCCGGCGCCCGCCGCTCCGCCTGAGGGCTTGAGACCTGTCGCTCCGCCTGGGGGTCCGGCGCCCGCCGCTCCGCCTGAGGGCCCGAGACCTGTCGCTCCGCCTGGGGGTCCGGCGCCCGCCGCTCCGCCTGAGGGCCCGAGACCTGTCGCTCCGCCTGGGGGTCCGGCGCCCGCCGCTCCGCCTGAGGGCCCGAGACCTGTCGCTCCGCTTGGGGGTCCGGCGCCCGCCGCTCCGCCTGGGGGCACGATGCCTGTCGCCCCGCCTGGGGGCACGATGCCTGTCGCCCCGCCTGGGGGCACGATGCCTGTCGCCCCGCCTGGGGGCACGATGCCTGGGGGCCCGACACCGGTCGCCCCGCCCGGGGGCCCGGTGCCTGCCGCTCCGCCCGGGGGCCCGGTGCCTGCCGCCCCGCCCGGGGGCCCGGTGCCTGCCGCCCCGCCCGGGGGCCCGGTGCCTGCCGCCCCGCCCGGGGGCCCGGTGCCTGCCGCCCCGCCCGGGGGCCCGGTGCCTGCTGCTTCGCCTGGAAATCCGATGTGCCTCTGCCCGGAGTCCTGCCCGATGTGCCTCTGCCCGGAGTCCTGCCCGATGTGCCTCTGCCCGGAGTCCTGCCCGATGTGCCTCTGCCCGGAGTCCTGCCCGATGTGCCTCTGCCCGGAGTCCTGCCCGATGTGCCTCTGCCCGGAGTCCTGCCCGATGTGCCTCTGCCCGGAGTCCTGCCCGATGTGCCTCTGCCCGGTGTGCCTCTGCTCGATGTGCCTCTGCCCGGAGTCCAGCCCGGTGTGCCTCTGCTCGATGTGCCTCTGCCCGGAGTCCAGCCCGGTGTGCCTCTGCTCGATGTGCCTCTGCCCGGAGTCCAGCCCGGTGTGCCTCTGCCCGGAGTCCAGCCCGGTGTGCCTCTGCCCGGAGTCCAGCCCGGTGTGCCGCTGCCCGGTGTGCCAGTCTTTGATATCCCGCCAGTTACCAGACCCGGGCGGTGGAACATTTTGCCCAGCTAGGACTGTTTGGAGCGTCCTGAGGCCGCTCCTTGGGGGGGGGGGGTACTGTTAGGAATGGACTGGCCAGCAATGGTGGGACTCACCTGCCTTTTGATCTGCAGTACCAGGGCTGGCCAGCGGGTGCTCCCAGCAATCAGAGACTCAACCTTTCAGCCAGCTAACACCTGGAACTGATGATGCTGGGGTATTTAAGGGATGGCCAGACCCACAGACTCTGCCTTGGTGTTGTGTTTGTCCTGGGCCCTGTATCTGTCCTGCATCCTGTTTCTGTCCCTCTGCCTGACCCTCTGTACTACGCTGCTTGTTACCTGTTTTGATCTCTGGCTTGTGACCCTGACCATCCCTCTGCCTGACCCTCTGTACTACGCTGCTTGCTACCTGCTGAACCTGGCCTGTGACCCCGACCATTCTCTGCTTGCTCCCCCTGTACCTACCTGCCCAATTGATATTGACCCGGCCTGCCTGACGACGCTTGCTTGTATATACTGTTATCTGTGGGTGGTTTGGTTTGGTTTGTTTGCACTGTATTATGTTTAGTATTGCACTGCGTTTATGTTTGTATGGTTCGTGTTAATAAATTGTATTGTTTATCACATATCTGAAGTCTGCGTTTCCCTGCATCAGTCACACACCTCTGGTCATACTTGGGAGCCCTGACAGTTGGCATCCCCGAAAACAATCCGCAGAATATGTAGGGAAAAAACTAGCTAGACGAGCAGGCGTATAATACCATCGATAAAAAATTTTGTAGGCATTTTCGAGAATGATGACTTTCCTAGAACATTTAGATAATGCTTGGGTCATGGTCCGCCAATCCTGTTGATCCAAAGTCCCCCCCCCAAGTTCTGACTGCCAACGCTGATGATAGGAATGAACCGGAGGAGTTCTGTAAGACATAATGGAAGAGTAAACCAAGGAAATCAAACCCGGAGCATGGGTCTATGTCTGCACTGGCTTTCAAAGGGGGACAGACGGTAAGGTCCCGAATGCGTCCGTAATAGTGTATTAATAAAGTGACGAAGTTGAAGGTAACCAAAATGTTCCCGCAAAGGAATGTTATAGGAAGAGCGCAGAGTTTCAAAGGTAAGTATTCAAGTGGAAGATAGCAGCGAATGTACATCATAAAAACCATGTGTTTGCCACCAGGCAAACTGCCTAGGATTGTCCCGACCTGGAGGGTCCTAGGAATAATCCTAGGAATAATGGGTTATGTAACAGACATAACAATGGTAGATGGGCAGAAATAAGGCCAGCGGAATATTTAATAGAATCCCAAAGATGAAGCAAAAGCGTCAGCGTCGGGCTAAGGGTTGATGGACGATGAGAAAAATTAAGCCATGGCAAGGAAGAGAGTGGTATCGGGTGGGAGTCCAACAAATCTACAGTAGCCCACAAGGGGAAATGGTGAGATGCATGATCATGAGCTAGGGGGGCAATATTAGCTGCCAGATAATAAGACCGGAGATTTGGAACAGACAACCCACCCTCACTCCTTCGCGCAAATAAGATACTAATTCTGGGTCGAGAAGAACTCCAAATGAAGGACAAAAGTTTTCGCTGATGGATACGCAATATATGCGAAGGAACAGGAACTGGTAAAACGCAAAATAAATACAATAATTTAGGGAGATATGTCATACAGATCGCATTGATTCTGTCGAACCATGAAAGCGGGTAATGAGACCAGGAGGACAACATCTCAGTCAGCTCGTGGAAGACAGTGGGGAAATTAGCCCGGTATAGTCCTTCATATGTTGGGGTGAGCTTAATTCCTAGATATGGTAGGACCGAACTGAAAAGGGAACGAATGTTTCAAAGTAGCCAAAAGTGATGGTGGGAGAGTAATTGACATAGCTTTTGATTTGGCAGGATTGACATGAAGACCCGAAAGAATTGCAAAGGAATCCAGAACCGCAAATAAATTTGGCAAAGTAACCCCCGGATTCGTGATTGACAACAGGATATCATCTGCGAACAGAGACAACTTATTTTGGGAGCCGGCCACATCAATCCCCTTAATATCAGGATGCATGCGAATGGCTTCTGCCAACGGTTCCAAGGCTAAGATAAAAAGTATTGAACCTTTCCAAAATCAACCTTCTGATTTCCCCCCCAGCTTCCCCCCCCCCCTCCATCATCAATGCCACCATCAGTCCCACCCCACAAGCCAAAGTCCTAGGTGTCACTCTAGACTCAGACCTGTCCTTCCAACCTCATGTCCACTCGTTGGCAAACTCATGCCGGCTCCACCTCCACAACATCTCCAAAATACTTCGTTCCTAACCCCAGACACTAAACAACTCGTTCACTCCCTTATTATCTCACGCCTGGACTACTGCAACTCCCTCCTCACCGGCCTACCTCATCGCAGACTATCATCGCTTCAGTCTATCCTGAACTCAGCGGCCAGACTCATCCACCTTACCAACCACTCCGCTTCTGCCACCCCCCTCTGTCATTCTCTCCACTGGCTCCTGATTGCCCAACACATTAAATTCAAACTACTAACACAGACATACAAAGCCATTCACAACGCTGCCCAAACTACCTCACCGACATGATACCGAAATACCACCCAACCCATAATCTTCACTCCTCACAAGACCTCCTACTTTCTAGCTCCCTGGTCTCCACCTCCCACGCCCGACTGCAGGACTTCTCCAGGACTTCCCCCATCCTCTGGAACTCACTACCCCAATCCATCAGACTGTCACCTACCCTCCTCACCTTTAGGTGCTCCCTGAAAACCCATCTCTTCAGGGAAGCCTACCCCACCCTCACCTAACAGCCGTTCTCCTCCACTCCTCCTACCACTCCATCCCCCACAGCCACTTCCTCCTGTACCTCTATCCCCTCCCTCCTAGATTGTAAGCTCGAAAGAGCAGGGCCCTCGAACCCCTCGTGTATTGTATTGTCACTGTATTGTCTCATGTACTGTCCCCCACTATAATGTACAGCGCTGAGCAAACTTTTTAGCGCTATATAAATACTTTATAATAATAAAGTATGGGGGAAAGCAGACAACCTTGCCTAGTACCCCTGGCAACCGAGAACGTGGAGGACTCGAATCCATAGTATTTAAGGTTTGCTTGAGGGGATGTACATAGCGAAGAGATCCATCGTAGGAACGAGGAACCAAAGCCAAAGCGGTTAAGGACCGATAAAAGATAAGGCCAGGATAAAGTGTCGAAGGCCTTGTTGATATATAAAGATAGGAGCATCATATCAATTTTGCGAGTATGAGCCAAATGTAATTTTAAAATACGTCTGATGGCATCTCCGGCTTGTCTGTGAGGAACAAATCCCACCTGGTCCCCTTTTATCAGACGAGAAAGGAAAGAATTCAGTCGAGTGGCCAAAATTTTGGTAAGGATCTTCATATCAATGTTAATAAGAGAAATAGGCCTCTAATTTGCCCAGGAAGAGTGATCTCGATCCGGTTTAGGGATCATAACCACATTTGCGGTTAAAGAGTCCGGGGAAAAGTTTGAACCTCCCTTCACTGCATTGAACATATCAGCAAAGTGAAGGGAAAGCACGTCAGCTAATTTCTTGTAGCATAGTACCTGTCAGGGCCTGGACTTGAACCTGGGACTTCTACTGTGTCAGGCAGTAACTCTTCTCACTGAGCTACCTAGGATGCTGGACAATACTCTGCCTCATCTATTGGATAATCCTGCCTTGTGCCTTGTTTGCTCTTGAACTTTGAACTCCTTGCTCCTCCCATGAACTTCCTATATAAGCCATGTCCTTGGACTTCCTCCTTGCCAGATTATTGTGCCTTTCCAGCCAATATCCCGCTACTGTTCCTGCTGCTGTCTACACCTCCGCTACTGATCTTTGGCTTGTTCCTGACCACGATTTCGTCTCATCCTAACGTACTACGATTGATCTGCTACCATTTGTGACCGACCCTTGGCTTGTGACCGACTCTGCTTTCGTCTGATCCCTAACCTGTTGATCCGCTATTGGTTCCCAGTCTACTCATTCCCTGGTGGGGTGATCCTGAGATCTGCGACCTGGTATTAACACGCAGCCCAATCCATCTCCACCATTAGGAGCTCTGGTGAATACCGGTTAATACTTAGACCCCGCACCTCAGGTGAGCCTGCGTCATTCCCAGGGTGACCTGCTGGTGTACCTATCCTGCTGGTTCCAGGTAAGCCTTTTACTGCTATAGCAACTGGTCTCTGAACCTGACCTTACACCGTGACAGTACCATGAATCCATCTGGACCTAGGTGTTTGCCCGTCTTCAGGTCTGCTATGCATTGCAAAACCTCTGATATTTGGATATCACGGTCCATCAAGTCCTTATGAGCCGGAGTCAAAGTAGGCAAGGACAAACGAGATAAAAAGTCAGAAATTGACTGAGGATCAGCCCATGTGGGATCAGTGTAAAGTCTGGCAAGTCGATCCCGGAACTCCTCCAAAACCGCTACAGGATTACTTGTGAGAGTATTGTGACGAGTGCGTAAAGAAATCGGTTTGGGGTGATGTGTAAAAGAACGTAATCTACGAGCCAACATGGAGCCTGGTTTGTTTGTTTTACTATACCACTTCTGGCGTGTCCAGCGTAAGGAGCGCTCAGTCTCATCGGTTAAACAAAGATCCAGTTCTAAGCGAGCCTGATCCAACAATCTACGGTTCGACAGGGTAGGTAACTATTTAAATTGAGCCGATGCGGAAGCTAACTTTGATTCCAACTGACACTGTTTAAGATGCCTTTCCTTCTTTCACCTTGAAGCTATCTGGATAATATGTCCCCTAAGAACAGCCTTGTAAGCTTCCCATAACGCCACCGAAGAAGAGACAGAACCCGAGTTTTGCTGGAAATATTCCTGAGATTTGCGCTGTAGTTCTGCCTGAATCTCCTTCAGCGAAAGCAGGGAGTCATTCATTGTCCACAAAGAATAAGCCGACTTACAGAGAAGAGATCGACAGACCACCAAAATGGGCTCATAATCAGACCATGGAACCGTAAGGATAGAGACAGAGAGAACCAAAGGGAGATGTTTACGTGATACAAAAGCATGATCAGTTCTGGAATGAGAATAATGAGGGTGAGAATAATAAGTATAGTCTTTCCCCCCCGGGGATGAAATTCACGCCCTAGATCTACCAGGTCATGGGTACTTAACGTACGTACAAAGGACTTAGCTGATGCAGAAGGGTCAGGTTGCTCTGCTGGATATTTATCTAATGCGGGATTTAACACTAAATTGGAGTCCCCTGCCATCAAGAGAGTACCCCGTTGATGTATAGCTAAGAGGGAACAGAGGTGTGACAGAAAAGGTCCAGGGTTGACATTGGGAGCATAGTAGGACATTATGGTAACTTCTATACGTTGGATCGTGCCCTGAAGTAGAAGGTATCTACCATTGGGATCAGCAATACGCTTCACACAGAAAAACTGAGTTTTGCTATGGAAGGCAACTAGCACCCCTCTCTGTTTAGTGGGGCCAGTAGCTTGAAATATCTGATTGTAGCGTGCATCAAAATATTTTGGGGCAGAAGTAGTTGAGAAATTAGTTTCTTGCAGACAAGCAATGTCAATTTGATGAAACTTAAATATCTTTACCCGTTTCTGCGGAGAGTTCATCCCCTGAACATTCAGAGATAACCATTTCAACGACATAGTGATTTGAAAGAAAAAAGGTCAGATCCGCCGTGATTCCCGGGAGCCCTGAAAAATTTTTTACAAAAACACAAAACACACATGACAAGAGACAAAGAAAAGGAGGTGGAGAAGAAAGAAGAAAACAAGAAGACATCTGATATACAAGCAATATATCTATGAAACAATAAGATTACTACAAACATCATAATAATCAACTGTGGGTAAAATACCCACATAGAGGCTGGGTAGCGGGCGGGACAAAAAAACAGACCGCTAGCCAGCTCAGAGGTGGACACGATAGTCCACCGGGACAACTCAACATTAATAAAAAAAATATAGAAGTATTATGCAAACAACTTAGGCTAATACACCTGTGAGTGAGTGGTCAACAAGAAACTCGCAAGACAACGAAAATCTCAACCAATCAGAGCGGAGAAAAGAAGAAAAAAAAAAAAGGGGGGGGAGCCTGAGATCCACTCTGGCTTGGAAGAGGTAAAACACATGAAGGTTATGAGTCCCTCAGACCTGCGGATGTTGTAGCCTCCCCATTCGGGGAGTGGGACAAATCTAGATTCAAATCCAGAAAGTGGTGGAAAAGATCCACATGTGATGAAGCTGTATACTGACGGCCAGCCACTAAATATCAAGTCGCGGAGACTTCCTAAAAACGCTGGGCCTGTAGAGATCGAAGGGCCTGAGAGCTACTCTGACTTAGAGAAGAAGATTTAGAGTGGGAATTCCAAGGGCGTGTAGAGACTGTAGCCTCCTCACTCTGGGAGTGTGGCAACTCCAAATTAAGCTCCCGAAAGTGACGGCGAAGATCCTCTGGTGAAGAAGCCTGGAACTGACGACCTTGGAAGGAGAATGAGAGCTTGAAAGGGAAGCCCCATCTATACTTGATATCAGCTGAATGAAGAATCTGGAGATAGGGTCTCAAAGTATGACGCTTGGCAATCGTAGCTGGGGACAAATCCGCAAACAGATGAATAAAGTGACCCCGAAATTCCAAAACTGGACGGTTCCGAGCTGCCTGTAACAGACGCTCTTTAGTGTGGTAAAAGTGGAATTTAATAATAGTGTCTCTGGGAGGACCCTCCGTGGGCTTAGGAGCTAAAGCTCTATGGATACGGTCAAACTTCAAACGCTCCAGGGGAATCTCAAGAGCCAACTCTTGGAAAAGAGCAGTAGCAGTACCCTGTAGGTCGGTGATTACCTTGGGGACTCCGCGGATGCGGAGATTATCTCTGCGGGCCCTATTCTCAGCGTCTTCCAGTTTATCATTTAAAGTGTCCAACTCAGCATGTACAGTCAGGTCCATCAATATTGGGACATTGACACAATTCTAACATTTTTGGCTCTATACACCACCACAATGAATTTGAAATGAAAGGAACAAGATGTGCTTTAACTGCAGACTGTCAGCTTTAATTTGAGGGTATTTACATCCAAATCAGGTGAACGGTGTAGGAATTACAACAGTTTGCATATGTGCCTCCCACTTGTTAAGGGACCAAAAGTAATGGAACAATTGGCTTCTCAGCTGTTCCACGGCCAGGTGTGTGTTATTCCCTCATTATCCCAATTACAATGAGCAGATAAAAGGTCCAGAGTTCATTTCAAGTGTGCTATTTGCATTTGGAATCTGTTGCTGTCAACTCTCAAGATGAGATCCAAAGAGCTGTCACTATCAGTGAAGCAAGCCATCATTAGGCTGAAAAAACAAAACAAACCCATCAGAGAGATAGCAAAAACATTAGGTGTGGCCAAAACAACTGTTTGGAACATTCTTAAAAACAAGGAACGCACCGGTGAGCTCAGCAACACCAAAAGACCCGGAAGACCACGGAAAACAACTGTGGTGGATGACCGAAGAATTCTTTCCCTGGTGAAGAAAATACCCTTCACAACAGTTGGCCAGATCAAGAACACTCTCCAGGAGGTAGGTGTATGTGTGTCAAAGTCACCAATCAAGAGAAGACTTCACCACAGTGAATACAGAGGGTTCACCACAAGATGGAAACCATTGGTGAGCCTCAAAAACAGGAAGGCCAGATTAGAGTTTGCCAAACGACATGTAAAAAAGCCTTCACAGTTCTGGAACAACATCCTATGGACAGATGAGACCGACATCAACTTGTACCAGAGTGATGGGAAGAGAAGAGTATGGAGAAGGAACTGCTCATGATCCTAAGCATACCACCTCATCAGTGATCATGGTGGTGGTAGTGTCATGGCGTGGGCATGTATGGCTGCCAATGGAACTGCTTCTCTTGTATTTGTTGATGATGTGACTGCTGACAGAAGCAGCCGGATGAATTGTGAAGTGTTTCGGGAATATTATCTGCTCATATTCAGCCAAATGCTTCACAACTCATTGGACGCTTCACAGTGCAGATGGACAATGACCCAAAGCAGACTGCAAAAGCAACCAAAGAAGTGGAATGTTCTGCAATGGCCAAGTCAATCACCTGACCTGAATCCGATTGAGCATGCATTTCACTTGCTGAAGACAAAACTGAAGGGAAAATGCCCCAAGAACAAGCAGGAACTGAAGACAGTTGCAGTAGAGGCCTGGCAGAGCATCACCAGGGATGAAACCCAATGTCTGGTGATGTCTATGCGTTCCAGACTTCAGGCTGTAATTGACTGCAAAGGATTTGCAACCAAGTATTAAAAAGTGAAAGTTTGATTTATGATTATTATTCTGTCCCATTACTTTTGGTCCCTTAACAAGTGGGAGGCAAATATGAAAACTGTTGTAATTCCTACACCGTTCACCTGATTTGGATGTAAATGCCTCAAATTAAAGCTGACAGTCTGCAGTTAAAGCACATCTTGTTCGTTTCATTTCCAATCCATTGTGGTGGTATATAGAGCCAAAAATGTTAGAATTGTGTCCATGTCCCAATATTTATGGACCTGACTGTAGATCATCCACCTCCTGTTCATGACCCTCCAAGACCGTAGTCGCCAGATCCATACGTTGTTCTAATTGATGAGCGTGAAGGCCCAATTCTTTTAAGCCTCTCACCACATAAGAAGATAATTTACGGAGGCAACTGTAATCTCCTCTCGCACTATAGCACGGAATATGTGTAGTAAGGCTTCGGGATTTTGTTCAAGAGGGTCAGCCATCCCCGATGGGAATTGCCACTGACTATCTCCATCAGACTCAGGGTCTCCTGGAAGCTGAGTGTTGTCATCAGGCTCAGGCGGGCTAGGTGTTAGCTTAGTGACGTGGCCCTGTGGAGGGGATTGCTGTTGAGCCCGATGTTTAGGTTTGGTACGCGGAGTACGATGCATTGTTAGGAGAAGTCCAGAGGGTTCCAAATCGCCTTCAATCTATTGGAGTAATACACTAGGGTGTAGAAGCCAATTGCCAAGATAAATATTCCGGTGGCACGGCACAGGGAGATCACTTAGTCATCTTCCCCTGGCGCGTGTGCGTGTCCCTCTCCGGGGATGCGTTCACATAAGATCCATTATGATAATACAGCCAGTGAAATGTGGGTGGCTATGATGACTAGGCCAGGTGTACAGTCATTGTGAAGGCTGCCAAAAGGTGCTTCTCCCTCTATCCAGGACCACCCCCCCCACTAAGTTAGGTCTCCAGTGCCTTGCTGGGATTTTGTAGGGGCTTGGTGTGGTCCTCGGGGACCGACAGAAGAGCCAGGGGGACCCACTCAGGCTGTCCCAGTATCTGACCTGTTTATGAGGTCCATTGGGCAGAGCGGTAGCGTATCGTCCCAGCCGCGGAGTCAGGAAAGACCGCCCAAAATTGTAGCATTTCAAATATTTGTCAATACATTTGGGAAGAATATTTTAAAAATATATTTCAAATATATTTTTTCTTCCATGTGGGCTATGACGGTCTAATGATGCGATTAGCCACTGCTAATCCAATCGCAAGCCTTCTAGACCCCATGAAAAGAAGAAAGGGAGCCCATGCTGCGCACAGAGGTTCCACCCTCCAGGGAGAATGGTGAGCTGTGGGATAGAGCACCACTTAGCCACGTACTACTGACCTCTGAACTTTGGGCCACTTACTACTAGATTCCGATATCGGTGCCGGAACTAAGCATTATGCACGAGTACTTGTAGTCGGGAAAATGCTCCGATACCTAAAACGATACCTTTGCGGTGCGATTGGAGCCCACGCAAACTGAATGGGCTCAAATCGCACTGCAAAGAATCACATGCAGTTTGAGACGGAATGCGGCGCGATTCCTCTCCGATCACATGCGTTTTCCCGCACCGCTCCTGTGTGAACCCACATAGGGACTTCAGCCTGGGTTTACACAGCGGGAAAACCCTCATGCGATTTAGATAGGATTCGCTCCACGTTCCTGTTCAAATCACATGTGATTCGTTGCAGTGTGATTGGATCCCATTTATTTTGTATGGGCTCAAATCGCACTGCAAAGGTATCGGTATTCGTACTCGCTGGGGAAAAAAAGAGGTATCGGTGCATCCCCAATTGCTGCTGCCCCCTGAACTCTAAACTTGATTGCAGTGGAGGCATTCCCCGCCCTACAGCTGCATGTAGGCATATTAGACATGTGCAGTTCGTTTCGTTCCGAATCGAAATTCGGACAAATTTTTCATTATTCAGAGATTTGAATGTCTCCAAGTTACAATAGTAACGGATTTAAAGGAATCTGAAATAATAAAACAAAATTTGGCCGATATTTTAATCGATTCGAATGTGAAAACACATTCGGAAGCAAATTCAAAAACCAGTTTGAATTTGAAAGAGGAATAGAATAAAATAAAATAGAACATAATAAAGAAATAGAAAAGAAGAGAACAGAAAATAAAATAATAGAATAGGAAAGAAAAGAAAGAATAGTAGAAAAAGGAACATAATAGAAATAAAAGAATAGAACAGAATACAGTAGAAAATAACAGAGTATAACAGAGCAAAATAGAATAGAAAATAAGGGAATAGAAAAGAATAGAATAGAAAAAAAATAAAATAGAATAGCAAAGAATAGAACAGAAAAGAATATAAAAGATTATAATTAGAGATGAGCGAAGAAATGAAAAATTCGATTCGGCTGATTCGGCGAATTCCAGTGTGAAATTCGATTCGATGCGAATTTCTCCGCTACGAAGATGACTTATTTAAAGGGTTTCTAGGCTTCAGAGAGCCTTTAAATTAGTGCAGAACACTGTACCTTTAATTTAAATGCCCTTGGAGATGAGGAAGGAGAAGGAGAAGGAGAAGGATGAGAAGAAGGAGAAGAGAAGGATGAGAAGAAGGAGAAGGAGAAGTTGAGAAGAAGAGAGAAGGATGAGAAGAAGAGAAGGATGAAGAAGAAGGAGAAGGAGAGAAGAAGGAGAAGGAGAAGGAAGAGAAGAAGGAGAAGGAGAAGGATGAGAAGAAGGAGAAGGATGAGAAGAAGGGAGAAGGATGAGAAGAAAGGATAGAAGGAGAAGGATGAGAAGGAGAAGGATGAGAAGAAGAAGGCTGAGAAAAGGAGAAGGATGAGAAGAAGGAGAAGGATGAGAAGAAGAGAAGGATAGAAAGAGAAGGAGAAGGATGAGAGAAAGAGAAGATGAGAGGAGAAGGATAGAAGAAGAAGGATGAGAAGAAGAAGGATGAGAAGAAGGAAAAGGATGAGAAGAAGAAGGATGAGAAGAAGGAGAAGGATGAGAAGAAGGAGAATGATGAGAAGAAGGAGAAGGATGATAAGAAGGACAAGGAAGAAGAAGGAGAAGGAGAAGGATGAGGAAGAAGGAGAAGGATGAGAGGAGGAGAAGGATGAGAAGAAGGAGAAGGATGAGAAGAAGGAGAAGGATGAGAAGAAGGAGAAGGAGAAGGATGAGAAGAAGGAGAAGGATGAGAAGAAAAGGAATGAGAAGAAGGATGAGAAGAAGGAGGAGAAGGATGAGAAGAAGGAGAAGGATGAGAAGAAGGAGAAGGAAGAGAAGAAGGAGAAGGAGAAGGATGAGAAGGAGAAGGATGAGAAGAAGGAGAAGGATGAGAAAGAAGGAGAAGGAGAAGGAGAGAGAAGAAGGAGAAGGATGAGAAGAAGAAGGATGAGAAGAAGGATGAGAAGGATGAGAAGAAGGAGAAGGATGAGAAGAAGGAGAATGATGAGAAGAAGGAGAAGAAGGAGAAGGATGAGAAGAAGGAGAAGGATGAGAAGAAGGAGAAGGATGAGAAGAAGGAGAAGGATGAGAAGAAGGAGAAAGGAGAAGGATGAGAAGAAAAAGGATGAGGAGAAGGAGAAGGATGAGAAGAAGGAGAAGGAGAAGGATGAGAAGAAGGAGAAGGATGAGAAGAAGGAGAAGGATGAGAAGAAGGAGAAGGAGAAGGATGAGAAGAAGGAGAAGGAGAAGGATGAGAAGAAGGAGAAGGAGAAGGATGAGAAGAAGGAGAAGGATGAGAAGAAGGAGAAGGATGAGAAGGAGAAGGATGAGAAGGAGAAGGATGAGAAGAAGAAGGCTGAGAATAAGGAGAAGGATGAGAAGAAGGAGAAGGATGAGAAGAAGGAGAAGGATGAGAAGAAGGAGAAGGAGAAGGATGAGAAGAAAGAGAAGGATGAGAAGGAGAAGGATGAGATAGAAGAAGGATGAGAAGAAGAAGGATGAGAAGAAGGAAAAGGATGAGAAGAAGAAGGATGAGAAGAAGGAGAATGATGAGAAGAAGGAGAATGATGAGGAAGAAGGAGAAGGATGATAAGAAGGAGAAGGAAGAGAAGAAGGAGAAGGAGAAGGATGAGAAGAAAGGAGAAGGATGAGAAGAAGGAGAAGGATGAGAAGAAGGAGAAGGATGAGAAGAAGGAGAAGGAGAAGGATGAGAAGAAAAAGGATGAGGAGAAGGAGAAGGATGAGAAGAAGGAGAAGGAGAAGGATGGAGAAGAAGGAGAAGGATGAGAAGAAGGAGAAGGATGAGAAGAAGGAGAAGGAGAAGGATGAGAAGAAGGAGAAGGAGAAGGATGAGAAGAAGGAGAAGGAGAAGGATGAGAAGAAGGAGAAGGATGAGAAGAAGGAGAAGGATGAGAAGGAGAAGGATGAGAAGGAGAAGGATGAGAAGAAGAAGGCTGAGAATAAGGAGAGGATGAGAAGAAGGAGAAGGAGAAGGATGAGAAGAAGGAGAAGGATGAGAAGAAGGAGAAGGAGAAGGATGAGGAAGAAGAGAAGGATGAGAAGGAGAAGGATGAGAAGAAGAAGGATGAGAAGAAGAAGGATGAGAAGAAGGAAAAGGATGAGAAGAAGAAGGATGAGAAGAAGGAGAAGGATGAGAAGAAGGAGAATGATGAGAGAAGGAGAAGGATGATAAGAAGGAGAAGGAAGAGAAGAAGGAGAAGGAGAAGGATGAGAAGAAGGAGAAGGATGAGAAGAAGGAGAAGGATGAGAAGAAGGAGAAGGATGAGAAGAAGAGAAGGATGAGAAGAAGGAGAAGGAGAAGGATGAGAAGAAGGAGAAGGATGAGAAGAAGAAGGATGAGAAGAAGATGAGAAGAAGGAGGAGAAGGATGAGAAGAAGAAGGATGAGAAGAAGGAGAAGGATGAGAAGAAGGAGAAGGAAGAGAAGAAGGAGAAGGAGAAGGATGGAGAAGGAGAAGGATGAGAGAAGAAGGAGAAGGATGAGAAGAAGGAGAAGGATGAGAAGAAGGAGAAGGAGAAGGAGGAAGAAGAGAAGGATGAGAAGAAGAAGGATGAGAAGAAGGATGAGAAGGATGGAGAAGAAGGAGAAGGAGGAGAAGAAGGAGAATGATGAGGAAGAAGGAGAAGAAGGGAGAAGGATGAGAAGAAGGAGAAGGATGAGAAGAAGGAGAAGGATAGAGAAGAAGGAGAAGGATGAGAAGAAGGAGAAGGAGAAGGATGAGAAGAAAAAGGATGAGGAGAAGGAGAAGGATGGAAGGAGAGAAGGAGAAGGAGAAGGATGAGAAGAAGGAGAAGGAGAAGGATGAGAAGAAGGAGAAGGATGAGAAGAAGGAGAAGGTGAGAAGGAGAAGGAGAAGGATGCAGAAGGAGGAAGGATGAGAAGAAGAGAAGGAGAAGATGAGAAGAAGGGAAGGAGAAGGATGAAGGGGAAGGAGAAGGATGAGAAGAAGGAGAAGGATGAGAAGAAGGAGAAGGATGAGAAGAAGGATGAGAAGAAGGATGAGAAGAGAAGAGAAGGATGAGAAGAAGGACAGTTCTGTGACAGTTTCTGTCTCTTTCTGACAGTTCTGGAGAACATTCACTTCCATACAGCGGTTTCAACCGCTGTATGGAGGAATGTCATAGAACTGTCAGAAATAGACTATTAATGGACAGTTCTGGGACTGTCCTTCCATGCAGCGGTTGAAACATTGTATGTATTTGTTTCCATAAATGATCCATTATGGAAACAAATACATACAATGTTTCAACCGCTGCATTGAAGGACAGTCCCAGAACTGTCATTAATAGTCTATTTCTGACAGTTCCATGACATTCCCTCCATACAGCGGTTAAAACCAGCTGTATGCAGTGAATGTCCCAGAACTGTCATAAATAGTCTATTTCTGATAGATCTGGGACATTCACTCCATACAGCTGTTTTAACCGCTGTATGGAGGGAATGTCATGGAACTGTCAGAAATAGACTATTAATGACAGTTCTGGGACTGTCCTTCCATGCAGCGGTTGAAACATTGTATGTATTTGTTTCCATAAATGGATCCATTTATGGAAACAAATACATACAATGTTTCAACCGCTGCATTGAAGGACAGTCCCAGAACTGTCATTAATAGTCTATTTCTGACAGTTCCATGACATTCCCTCCATACAGCGGTTAAAACAGCTGTATGCAGTGAATGTCCCAGAACTGTCATAAATAGTCTATTTCTGATAGATCTGGGACATTCACTCCATACAGCTGTTTTAACCGCTGTATGGAGGGAATGTCATGGAACTGTCAGAAATAGACTATTAATGACAGTTCTGGGACTGTCCTTCCATGCAGCGGTTGAAACATTGTATGTATTTGTTTCCATAAATGGATCCATTTATGGAAACAAATACATACAATGTTTCAACCGCTGCATTGAAGGACAGTCCCAGAACTGTCATTAATAGTCTATTTCTGACAGTTCCATGACATTCCCTCCATACAGCGGTTAAAACAGCTGTATGCAGTGAATGTCCCAGAACTGTCATAAATAGTCTATTTCTGATAGATCTGGGACATTCACTCCATACAGCTGTTTTAACCGCTGTATGGAGGGAATGTCATGGAACTGTCAGAAATAGACTATTAATGACAGTTCTGGGACTGTCCTTCCATGCAGCGGTTGAAACATTGTATGTATTTGTTTCCATAAATGGATCCATTTATGGAAACAAATACATACAATGTTTCAACCGCTGCATTGAAGGACAGTCCCAGAACTGTCATTAATAGTCTATTTCTGACAGTTCCATGACATTCCCTCCATACAGCGGTTAAAACAGCTGTATGCAGTGAATGTCCCAGAACTGTCATAAATAGTCTATTTCTGATAGATCTGGGACATTCACTCCATACAGCTGTTTTAACCGCTGTATGGAGGGAATGTCATGGAACTGTCAGAAATAGACTATTAATGACAGTTGTGGGACTGTCCTTCCATACAGCGGTTGAAACATTGTATGTATTTGTTTCCATAAATGGATCCATTTATGGAAACAAATACATACAATGTTTCAACCGCTGCATTGAAGGACAGTCCCAGAACTGTCATTAATAGTCTATTTCTGACAGTTCCATGACATTCCCTCCATACAGCGGTTAAAACAGCTGTATGCAGTGAATGTCCCAGAACTGTCATAAATAGTCTATTTCTGACAGTTCTGGGACATTCACTCCATACAGCGGTTTCCGGCAAAAAGTGTATGTGCAGAGTTCCTCTATTCTGCAGATACACTTAGAGGAGCTCTGCAGATACACTTAGAGGAGCTCTGCACATACACTTTTTTCCGGTTTGGAATTATTCTTATTTTCATCCTACTTCTTCTTCTTCTTCTTCATCCTCATCCTCATCCTCTTCTTCTTCTGAGGATGAGGATGAAGAAGAAGAAGAAGAAGAAGAAGAAGTAGGATGAAAATAAGATTAATTCCAAGCCGGCAAAAAGTGTATGTGCAGAGCTCCTCTAAGTGTATCTGCAGAGCTCCTCTAAGTGTATCTGCAGAATAGAGGAACTCTGCACATACACTTTTTGCCGGCTTGGAATTATTCTTCTTTTCATCCTACTTCTTCTTCTTCTTCTTCTTCATCCTCATCCTCAGAAGAAGAGGATGAGGATGAGGATGAGGATGAGGAAGAAGAAGAATGAAAAGAAGAATAATTCCAAGCCGGCAAAAAGTGTATGTGCAGAGTTCCTCTATTTCTGACAGTTCTCTCACAGCTTCTTCACATGTACAGCGGTTGAAATATCTGTATCCTAAATGGAAACTAATAGATACAAATTGTATCTATTAGTTTCCATTTAGGATACAGATGTTTCAACCGCTGTACATGTGAAGAAGCTGTGAGAGAACTGTCAGAAATAGAGGAACTCTGCACATACACTTTTTGCCGGCTTGGAATTATTCTTCTTTTCATCCTACTTCTTCTTCTTCTTCTTCTTCTTCTTCTTCTTCATCCTCATCCTCATCCTCTTCTTCTGAGGATGAAGAAGAAGAAGAAGTAGGATGAAAAGAAGAATAATTCCAAGCCGGCAAAAAGTGTATGTGCAGAGTTCCTCTATTTCTGACAGTTCTCTCACAACTTCTTCACATGTACAGTGGTTGAAACATCTGTATCCTAAATGTAAACTAATAGATACAATGTTTCAACCGCTAAACATGTGTTCCTTCTGTCAGAGAACTGTCAGAAATAGCGGAGCTCACTGCAGGGACACTTTTGCCGGCTGATCGGGAAATGTTCGATTCGCGCACCCGAAGTAGGCAAAATTTCGGTTTCGACACGAATCGAATATTTCCTGAAATTCGACTCGAATTCCGGTTCGCCTAGTTCGATTCGCTCATCTCTAATTATAATAGAAAATCAAATAATAGAATAGAAAAGAAAAGAATAGAATCAATTAGAATAGAATAGAAAATATTAGAATAGAAAATAAAAGAATAGAATAGAAAATAATAGAGTAAAATAGAGCAAAATAAACAGAAAATAAAGGAATAGAATCAATTAGAATAGAAAAGATTAGAACAGAATATCAAAGAATAGAACAGAAAGGAAAAGAAAATATTATAATAGAAAATCAAATAATAGAATAGTAAAGAATATAATAAATTAGAATAGAATAGAAAAGATTAGAATAGAAAATCAAAATATAGAGTAGAAACTAATAGAGTAAAACAGAGCAAAATATAGAATAGAAAATAAAGGAATATAATAAATTAGAATAGAATAGAATATCAAAGAATAGAATAGACAATAATAGAATCAATTAAACTGGAAAAGATTAGAATAAAATATCAAAGAAGAGAATAGAAAGGATTATAATAGAAAATCAAAGACTAGAATAGAAAAAGAATAGAATCAATTAGAATAGAATAAAAAAGATTAGAATAGAATAGAAAATCAAAGACTAAAATAGAAAATAATAGAGTAAAATAGAATGGAAAACAAAGGAATATAATAAATTAGAACAGAATAGAATGTCAAAGAATAGAATCAATTAGAATAGAATACTAATGCATTGGTAGGAGGGCAGGGGATAAAATGAAAAGATTAATGTTTTTGATACTGTGTGTATGTTTTTATAAATTATGTATTTAACTTGTTAAATCTGAAAAATCAATAAATATTTATATTTAAAAAAGAATGGGATATCAAATTACAGAAAAGAATAGAAATGATTAGAATAGAAAATCAAAGAATAGAATAGAAAATAATAGAGTAAAGCAGAGCAAAATAAAGTAGAAAATAAAGGAATAAAATAAATTAGAATAGAATAGAATATCAAAGAATAGAATAGAAAATAATAGAATGAATTAGAATAGAAAATCAAAGAATAGAATAGAAAATAATAGAGTAAAGTAGAGCAAAATAAAGTAGAAAATAAAGGAATAGAATAAATTAGAATAGAATGGAATATCAAAGAATAGAAGAGAAAATAATAGAATGAATTAGAATAGAATAGAAAATAATAGAGTAAAGCAGAACAAAAAGTAGAAAATAAAGGAATAGAATAAATTAGAATAGTATATAATATCAAGGAATAGAATAGAAAAGAATATAATCAATTAGAATAGAAAAATCAAAGAATAGAATAGCAAATAATAGAGTAAAACAGAGCAAAATAAAGTAGAAACTAAAGGAATAGAATAAATTAGAATAGAAAAGAATAGTATAGAATATCAAAGAATAGAATAGAAAAGAATAGAATCAATTAGAATAGAATAGAATAGAAAAGATTAGATTAGAAAATCAAAGAATAGAATATAAAATAATAGAGTAAAGCAGAGCAAAATAGAACAGAAAATAAAGGAATGGAATCAATTAGAATAGAAAAGAATATAATAGAAAATCAAAGACTAGAATAGAAAATAATAGAATAAAATAGAATGAAAAA